>NC_027756.1:7185641-7210568 GCF_000695525.1 Brassica oleracea var. oleracea
TGGATGATTACAAATGGTGCTAAGCACCCCTATTTATACAAGTGGAGGAGCACACTCCAACAAGTTCTAGATTTCTCTAAATTATTATTTATTTCAAAATATCTAACTCCATAACTTTCTCTCTTCTTCTACACACTTCTTCATCCTTCTCCATTTTTCTCTACATATCTCTTCTTCTTGGGCTCTTGGGTTATAACTTGATTAATTATTATTCTTGGGCTAATGAGGGAAAACCCAACACGGTCATCGTTGTGGTCTCCGAATGACTTGATACGAGTTAGAATCGACGTTTCTACTCGTAGCTTTGTGGTTTAAATATATGTTGGTATCTACCTATATAAAAAATTTAACCCGAAGACATTTGTTTGTTTGAAACTCAAAATGTTAAATGTTGAACCACAGCTCGTTCTCTACACGACATACCCCCAACTATTGTTTTAAGAAATATATTCAATGGAAAATACCATATAAACAAAATAACCATAAGCTGTCACCAAGGAGGTTCTGTCCATCTTCAAATGAGCAACATTCGTGAGGACACATAACACGATCTCCCTATCTCCTTGTCTTTCTTTGTACTCAATCCACACAAAAGTTTCAAGACTGTTGTGTAAACACTCGTGGACAGATGCTTTGGTTAAATTGAATACGCTGATATAAGTTCATACCAGAAGAATGAATTTCATTTTTAATATTAAAAAATAAGTAAAATGCGCAAGGGATAATATCAATCAACAGGCCTTGGCCTGCCCTGGTTAGCAGCACATTCATGGGTTCAAGCCCCCTTGAAATATACCAAAGTATCGCAATAAGTATACGTAAGTTCATTTTTTGCAATTGACCATGTTTGACATTTTGTGAAAAATATTTCTAGAGAAGTCTTCTGCTGGAATACTTCTAGTGCCTCTTCTAAATAATATTAAATATTTATTTTTTTTATTATTAATAGCAAGTAGAAATCTTGCCCAATTCAGAAATTTCATATAACTGTAATAAAGATTTTGCAGAAGTTTTTTGGTAGACCAAGAAGTCTTCTATGAAAAATCACTGCAAAATTTCGGTTAATTGCAAAACTAAAGAAGATTTCTCTAGAAGTTTTCTTTTGTTTTGTTTTTTTTTGTTACAAGAAAAGTCAGACTTCTATAAAAACACACAACATGAATTGGAGTAACTCCATTAAGCTTATAAATTTCAAAATAAAAAGTTGAGATTTTGGAATGAAATGAAAGAGAAAATGAAAGAGAAATGGTTTGTGTGTGTAAGAAACTGAGATATGAAGATATAGATGTCGATTTTAGATGCATTTAAAAACTTGAAATTAGTTGTTCATGGTGGTTGGTACATTGATGATAATGATAATATTGTAAATAAAAGAAGAAGATTAGGATCATAGAGTAAAACAATCATTAAAAAAACAATGACATTTCCATGAATAACTTGAATTTCTGGAATGAATATGACAAAGAAAAATTCCAAAAAATAGGTTACTTTTGCATTTGACTTCAAGTTTTAAGTCATATTTTCAAAAATCCCTAAATTATTTTATACAAATTTATAACATACCTAAAACTACAGATGATATTATAGAAGTAACTGTAGAAACAATCTTAAATAGTTCTCTACTAATAAGTATGTTAATAAATTATAGATTCCAACTAACTAATTAATTATAACCTAATCATACATTTTATATTCACCTACTATATACATTCAAAGTGTCTCAATTGGATGGACCACAATGAGTCACAACCAAAATCTAATTACTTTTCTTATGTCTTTGATACACTAAAAATGAATCCTTGCTACTGTCAAGTTAACAGTGGTGATTGTAATATTTGAGATTCAATCCAGAGGACCAGTTTACTCTTTACTCTTATGAGTTCAATATTAAGCCGGAAAACAAGTGGGGTTTTTAAATCAATGGTGACGCAAGTAACTAGAATACCTACAGATTCAAATTCGATTTAAATGAAAGCTGGCTTAGGGTTATTCATTGGGTGTCAATGCGAAACCGAACAACTATTTAAGTGCAATGAGGTGCAGTCTAGAACTCGGATCACTCGGCTAGAACAATCCACTATCGTGGACTTGTTCCCTTTGCTGATCGGTCTTGAGTCCTAAGCTCTCACTTGGAACAAGACGCGATAACAAGCTCAGAGATCAGGTCCAATTAGTTCACTTAATCCCCTAATATCTACTCTCGCTGATTAGGGACATGAAGCTCATTCAATATATGTCGATTCATCTCCTAAGCGGTTAGCTAGGTGATTAAACTAGAGATCGAACATTAAGTGATCAATTCAATGCAAGCAGTAAGAACAATATGAATGAAGAACAGTTAAGATCACTTATTTTTGTTCAGCTCACGCTATTGACATCTTACAACCCTAAGCAAGCTTATCCGACTACTCAATCATAAAGCAAGATGACACAAACAGGTTTCTGAATAATACTGCATATAAAATAAAGTAGAAAGACAAGGGTTCAGGATGATCTTCTCGTGAAAATGAGAGATGGAGCCTTCTCCCGTACAAGTTGCTCAATCCAAATCGTTCTAGGTCTCTCTTAAAACTAGCGTAAGTCAAATAGAAATGATAGCCTCCGCTTTTTATATGGAGGCGCCCGTGGTAAAGAGAGAAGAGATGAAATCTAGGGCAAACTTGCGAAATTGGAAGTTTCCTTAATGACCGAGAACAGTCAGACGCTTGTTCTCTTCGGGAAAAACCTTTGGATTGATCTAACTGGCTGTTCCGCATCGAATATTCCAAAATGACATTTGACTTCATGAAACTCTCTTCTTTTCTCTTTCACCTGCTCCAAACCTGGAATGATATCAATTAGGCACGAATTAGAACTGAGAATTAACTCAAATCACACATATAATGGCATTAAAAACAAGATATATCAATTCCCCCAGACTTAGATCCTTGTTTGTCCTCGAACAAGGACAAACCTCAAGGACAGGGAGGAAGGTTTGAAAGAGTGGGAACTAGCTTGATCTCAATAACCATACTCTTACCACACATCTCTGAACCATACAAGCTGTAGACTCAGACTGCACACCCTTACCAGAACGCCCACGATCGTTGTTCGAGAATCAGCTCCATACTATGTATCTCATACCTAAAAAAGGGTACACTATCGAGACAAAACTCCTTGAATTCAATTAAGAACACTATGAGCTTCTCATCACAGGCACTATTCAGGGTAGACGGGCTAGGTAATAAATAGGCTATTTCATGATGGAGCTAAGAGTGTTTAGGGGCTACCAAATGTAAGTGGATGCAGGATATCGTGCAAAATAGCAGGAGAGGACGGATCCATTGATGTCCACAACCCTAACTCGTTTCTGCTTCACGGGTGCAGTTGTTCTTTCCTTCGGATCAACCGTGGGACTGTTCTTCAGTTCTTTACTTCCTTTGCCTACTCCTCAAAATTTGGTACCGACTCCTTGCTCAACCTTCCCAGTGGCGTGTATTTTTTTTTGGATTCACCTTCCCCATCTCCATCACCATAAATTAGATATAAACAATATATAGATTTTTTTTTTTTTTTTGAACAGAATATACAAGGTGATGGGGTTGCGAGGGAGAGGCAACAGAATGAATGTTTTACATCCACTGATGGTCTATTCTTTTGTTTCTCACTGGTCTCCATTGTTCCTCTGGTTAGTACGTGCACCCTTAGACTGTTCTCTTCATGCTTGATCTCTCTTCTTTGAATGTGTGGCATTAACGAGTAAGAGACTGCGTCGATCATTTCCTCTCCGACCCTTTTGCACATATCTGCACATATGACACTGAAAAACAGAGTGCATGAGGGTAAAAATAAAGGGTTAGGCGCAAGGTGGGAACTAGCTAAAGATGAGCTAGCCACTAAGGATCAACAAGATTGGCAAAAGGAGTAAGAAGTCCTGAGTGTAAGTCTCGTTTCCCTGATCTAGTGCCCATAACAAGAAGAATATCAGTCAAGATTAGGTTCAAGTTAGGTGGAGTTGAGTCTACCCAGTGTAACCTGATCGGTTGAGAGCTTCTGGAGAATCAAATGAGATAAGTCAGGGGTGTTCCAGGTCCAAGTGTGGGCCTCTCATCACTGCTAAGGTCACTGGATAAGAATGTTAGAGCACGAGGTGGTTAAAAGATTATCACAACACAAGGTCCTAATTCCCACAAGAGTTTTAGCTGACTCGATCCTAAACTAACTCTATAAAACATCCAAATGACATAAGGACTGACTCAGAAATAAAGAAATAGAGTTTCAGCACACAACAAGTGCTTCCCCCAGACTTAATTTACACCATCCCTGGGGTGAAACCAAGTCGAGGGCAGCCAAATAACAACGCAAAGCATAAAAGAAAAGCATAAAAAATAAAGAGTTCAGATGGATAGAACAATGGATAGAGAATAGTCCTCGCGGACTCAGTCGGACTCACTGCTCTCAGCCGGATCAAACGAACGTCTGTTGCGCGACCGATGAACTTCCTCAGTTGAAGGGCCTGTTCACATAGGCGCCTTTACTGGACGGTGCGATCGTGGAGTCTGCTCTGCTGGTGACTGTCGCTGGTTACTTCCGTCAATGCAGCCGCCGGTGATGAGATGGAGGATCCTCTGCATGAGGCTGTTGTTCTTCCGCTGCGAGTCAACCATCCAGAGTCGGTAAGCCTGATCATCTGTCACATCCGCCAGCTCTCCGAGGTCGTATGTTGGGTCAGCGTCTGGGGTAATATCCTCAACATCTTCCATATCCGCGCCAGGTGCAGCAACACGAGGATCAGTGCGTAGGAGCTCGGGTGGTGGGAGGAAGCGTATGTTGTCAAACTTGCTGAGCCTGGTGATCTCGGGGTGAGGCAGCTTGACGAACAGCTGGGTACTCTCCTTGTCGGAGAAGCTGTAGGTGTCCTCATCTCGCATGATGTGGCAAGCCATAAGGTACCTGATGTCGAGGTACTGAATCTCCGTGTTCACCTTGTACTTGCTGAGATCAATACCGAAATGCTTGAAGAGCGGTGTGAGCAAGCTACCGTTTCTGTCCTTCTTGTTTGTGCCGTGCATCAGACAGAGCCTCCTCTTGCAAAGCATGGTGATGAAATGAAAGTCTGGGTTCGTCTTTACATTCGTGATTGGAATGCCAGACCCTGAGCCGCGTATCTCATCCTCAATACCTGCATACAGGGTTTGCAGCTCCCCGTTTGTCACTTTGGAGGTCTGATCCTTGGCGAACAGGAGGTTTGAAATGATCTTTGCGATGACTCTAAGTGCCGGGTTCCTGATCTGTGACTGGTAAGCCTTGCCGGGTGTGAAGTTTCCAGTCGCAATGAGTTCCCAGAAGGTGTTTGATGGGGCAAACTTCTTCGCCACTGTTACCCCTAATCACTCTCCTTTCTTTCTCCATTATTTTTTTTTTTTTGGGTCCGAAACACTTACCTGGAACAGGCTATGGGTTGTTCCACCAGGAGAACATTCCTTTGGTTGTTCTGATTGAAGTGTCCGTTTTTTTTTGGTCCAAACTAAATCTGAAAAGAAATAAAATAAATTATAGAAAACAATATATACACTCACCAGTGGTTGTCTCCCACCAAGCGCTTTGTTAAAGTCATTAGCTTGACTTGGCTCAGCCGATCAGGCTGATGGAGGATCGCTTAGGGGAATTTCTTCGCCCTCTGAGATAGTGGAGTCAGCAAGGTAATGCTTTATGCGCAGACCATTGACGACGAACTCGTCTCCCTTTCTGTCCAGCAACACAATAGCTCTGTAAGGTCGAACTTCCTTGATGGTGAAGGGTCCGGACCATCTAGATTGCAGCTTGCCTGGAAACAGCCTAAGTCTGGAGTTGAGGAGCAAAACCTTATCGTTTGGTTCGAAACGTCTGGCAATGATTCGCTTGTCATGGTAGGCCTTGGTCTTCTCCTTATAAATTTTGGAGCTCTCATAGGCGAGGTGCCTTATCTCTTCCAGCTCATGGACTTGAATCATGCGCCTCCCAGTTGCTGGCTTGATGTCAAAATTCAGTAACTTAACCGCCCATGCAGCCTTGTATTTGAGTTCGACATGAAGGTGACAAGCCTTACCGTAGACCAGGTGATAGAGGGTGGTTCCTAGCGGCGTTTTGTAGGCTGTTCTGTAGGCCTAGAGAGCATCATCCAGCTTAACTGACCAGTCCTTGCGCGAGGTATTGACAGTTTTCTGGAGAATGTTCTTGATCTCCCTGTTGGAAACTTCATCCTCTCCACTCGTCTGGGGATGATAAGCGGTTGCCACCTTGTGTTTCACCCCATTCTTTTTCAACAGGCCCTGAAATGTCTTGTTGATGAAGTGTGTTCCACCATCGCTAATGACCACTCTAGGCACCCCAAATCTCGGAAAGATGATGGAGCTGAACATCTTGGTCACCACTTTTGCATCATTAGTGGGACTCGCCACTGCTTTTACGCCTTGGAGACATAGTCAAACGGCGACGAGGATGTACTCGTTCTTGAAGGACGGAGGGAATGGTCCCATGAAATCGACTCCCCAACAGTCAAACACCTCAACCTCTAAAATGTAATTCTGAGGCATCTCATTCCTTTTGCTGACGTTCCCAAGTCGCTGGCATGCATCGCATCGAGCTATGTAGGCATGAGCGTCTCTGAACATAGTTGGCCACCAGAAACCTGCTTGAAGGATTTTTGAAACCGTTTTGAAAATGTAGCGAAGTGGCCTGCGTAACAAGAACCATGGCAATGATGTAGAATCCCTGGAATATCTGCCTCTGGAACACATTTTCTGAATATGCCATCCTTGCAATGTTTGTACAAGTACGGTTCATCCCAAACATACTGCCTCGCTTCTCTTTAAAATTTCCTCTTCTCGTTTCCAGTGAACTTAAGTGGTTGCTTTTCAGCAACAAGGAAATTCGCAATCTCAGCAAACCAAGGGAGGTGAGAGTACTGATTTTGGATCACGGATACTGGTTGTTCCGTTACGCGAGAACAATCAGATGTCATGCTCGGAGGTTGTTCCGCGAACGCAAACCAATCGCATTGACGTGTTCCACTGTGTGTTCTTCATCAAGAGCTGTGTCGTCCTCAATCTTCATTTTGGACATATGGTCTGCAACCCCATTCTCGACTCCCCTCTTGTCTTTTATCTCAAGATCAAATTCTTGGAGAAGAAGAATCCACCTCAACAACTCGGTTTTGCATCTTTCTTTGTGAGCAAGTACGTAAGAGCAGCATAGTCTGTGTGCACAATCACCTTCGATCCCACCAGGTAGGATCTGAACTTCTCGAATGCAAAAACAATAGCTAGGAGTTCCTTCTCAGTCGTAGCATATCTGCATTGAGCTTCATCCATGGTTTTGCTTGCGTAATAGATTACATGAAGTTTCTTATCTTTGAGCTGTCCAAGGACTGCTCCAACTGCAAAGTCGCTAGCATCAGTCATGATCTCGAAGGGGAGATCCCAGTCTGGCAGTTGTACAACAGGTGCGCGGACTAGAGCTCCTTTGAAAGTGTGAAACGCTGCTAAGCACTCGCTGTCGAAATCAAACTTGATCTCTTTGCAGAGAAGTCTGGTGAGTGGTCTCGCTATTTTTGAGAAATCCTGGATGAACCTCATGTAAAACCCTGCGTGACCCAAGAAACTTCTGATAGCTTTCACAGTTGTTGGTGGCTGCAAACTCATCATCACCTCGACCTTTGCCTTATCTACCTCAATGCCTTTCTCGGAGATCTTATGCCCGAGAACAACCCCATCTCTGACCATGAAGTGGCACTTCTCCCAATTTAGCACCAGATGTTTCTCCTCACACCTTTTGAGTACCCTGCACAAGTTTGACAAACAGACACTAAAGGAGCTTCCATAGACACTGAAATCGTCCATGAAAACCTCCATTATGTCTTCAATGAGGTCAGTAATGATCGACATCATGCAGCGCTGAAATGTTGCCGACGCATTGGACAAGCCGAATGGCATTCTCCTGTATGTGTACATTCCGTATGGGCATGTGAACGTCGTCTTTTCCTGATTGTCTGGATGGATAGGGATCTGAAAGAAACCTGAATAACCATCTAAAAAGCAGTAATATGGATGGTTAGCCAATCTCTCAAGCATTTGATCAATGAAGGGAAGTGGAAAGTGATCCTTTCTAGTAGCTGCATTTAATTTTCTGAAATCAATGCACATGCGATGTCCTGTCACTGTTCTAGTAGGGATCAATTCATTCTTTTCATTTGTGGTAACAGTGATCCCACCTTTCTTAGGTACTACATGAACATGGCTAACCCACTTACTATCAGATATGGCATAGATCACACCTGCTTCAAGAAGTTTCATTATCTCTTTCTTAACAACATCTTTTAGATTCGGGTTTAACCTCCTCTGATGTTCAACAGAAGTCATTGATTCATCTTGTAGGTGTATCCTACGCATGCATAAATCAGGTGAGATGTTGGGTATGTCAGCTAGTGAATATCCTAATGCCTTACGATACTTCCTAAGCTCACACAAAAGCAATGCAGTTTCCACATTATTGAGTTCATCGTTCACAATGACAGGGTAAGTGGAATTTGGACCTAAGAAAGCGTACATAAGCCCTTTGGGAAGGGATTTTAGCTCAACCTTGGGAGCTTTTAACTCGCTCTAGGGATCATCAGGTAGGTTCGGCGGAAAAGGCGAGTTCGGTAAATGGGTCGCTCTAGTTGGAGTGTTCTCGTCTTTGTTGCTCTCTTCCCGAGACTTAGACTCGCCACCATTCTTCCCATACTCCTTATGGAGTCAAGCATCTTAGCATACCCATATGCGTCAACGTTCTCGACACTCAGCTCGGTCTCAGCTCTTACTAGTGCAAGCTCGAGTGGATCTTCTTTAAGAATCTCCTCGATCATCCCTTCGCGAGGTTGTAGCGGATCAATCCCTTCATCCACCTCGAAGGTCTGTCCATCCAGCATCGGCTTCTTTAGCAGCTCATCCATCTCGAACTGCATGACTATGTCCTCCAGATGGAGATCAATCGTCCCTTACCGCACATCAATGATGGCTCCAACAGTACATGGGAACGGTCTTCCTAAAATAAGAGGATCTTTGGATTCCTCTTCTAGCTCTAGAACTACGAAGTCTGCTGGAACAAAGGTGTTTCCGACTTTTACTTGGAGATCCTCTAGAATACCAACCGGGGACTTGACTGATCTAACCGCAAACACCAAGGACATCCTAGTTGGTTTAAAATGTGTGTATCCCAGACGTCGTGCTACAAAGTAGGGCATGAGGTTTACGCTGGATCCCAGATCAACCAAGAAGCATGAGAAAATTGTCTAACCAATTTGGATAGAGAGGACGAACTTGCCAGGGTCTCCTCGCTTCTTTATCTACCTGTTCTGAAGCACTGCGTTGCACTCCTCAGAGACAGTCATGAATTCGCTCTCCTCTGATATTTTTCCTGAGATCAATCCCTTCATAAAGCTGCGCATGGAGGGCATCATCTGGATCGCATCCATCAAAGGGAGTCGGACGGTTAGGTCCTCCAACATCTTTCTGCACTTCATCTCCTCTTGGTCCTTACGAGTAGCCTTTGCTGGAACCGGGTAAGGGACTTTAGAAGTGTATTTGCGAGCAGGAACAAGCTCTGGAATCGGGCAAACAACCTCAGCTGGTTGTTCTGGTCCTGACGAATTGGTTCCAACTGTTGGTTCCCTCTCCTTCTCAGCTGCCGGGGCATCGGCTGGTGGTTGTTCCGACTCTTTCTGCCTCATATGACTCATATGACTCGTGGCATTGTCGTATTTGGTGCTCAAATCGCTGAACATATGGTTCATTCTGGTATTGATCTCAGTAGTAACCTGGTTTAGAGCCTTCCCTTGGAGCTATTGTCCTTGGAACAGTTGCTGAAACATAGCTTTTATCTCATCTTGCGTAACAGCGACAGGGGCGGAGGTAGCTGGCTGAGTGTTCTGATGTTTCTGCATCTGAGGTGGATTGTTCTACTGTTGGCTTAGAACATAGGTCCGGGGTTGGTAGTTCTTTTGATACCCGACATACTGACCTTGGTTACTCTGAGCAGGATCAGCTGGTTTGTCCTGCTTAGGCCAGAAAAGCTGTGGGTTGTTCCTCACGTTAGGGTTTGGGTGGTAGTTTTTGAGCTGCCATCCTTGCCCATTCACGTAACTTACCTCTTGCTGATCGTCTCCTGATATTTCTGCATCAAACGCCAGGTCACCGACACTCTTCTCAAGAACTGCTTCTTCCATTATGAACACTTGGCTTTGGTTTCCCTTAAGCAGTTGATCTACCTTTGCAGCGAGATCATCTATGTTGTTCACACTCTTCGAGCGGTCATGCTCATTGTTCTTGCTTAGTGAACTTGAAGCCATGTTCTCAATCAGCTCGAACGCACCAGGTGTGGTTTGAGTCATGAAGTCTCCATTACTCGAAGAATCAAGGGTGTTTCAAAACTTGTAGCTCACTCCATCATAGAACACCTCCAATATATAGTCATCGTCAAACCCATGGTGCGGGCATTCTCTCTGGTACTCCTTGTACCTCTCCTAAGCTTCATGGAAAGATTCATCGGACTTCTGCTTGAAATTGGAGATCCTGTGCCGTAGAGCCGCGGTCGTAGACTTCGTGTAGAAGTGGCTCAGGAACGCTGATCGGACCTGGTCCCATGAGGTAAGAGAACCGGTCGGCAGAGATTGGAGCCAGCGAGAAGCTTTCCCTTCAAGAGAGAATGGGAACATGGTGCATTTGACATAGTTTGGTGGCACTCCGTTAGAGCGAGAAAAATTGCATATTCTCTCAAAGGCTTCAATGTGATCCATCGGGATGTCACTAGTGAGACCACTGAACGTGCTCTTTTGCACCAGACTTATCAGTGCAGGTTTGATCTCATAGTCTTGCTGAGTGCAAGGAGGAGGGTTGATGGGGGAGCGGTTAGTAGCGAAGTTCTACGGAAGGTTCCTCTCCCCAATAGGAGCACCACGCTCTTCTCGCGCGGCGTTCTTTGCTGCTTCTTGAGCAGCTTGTTGCTGATTTTGGATGGTCTGCTGCATCTGCAACATCTGTTGTTGCTGAGCCTGCATTTGTTGTTGAATGATTGCCAATGCAGAAGTGAGGTCATCCTGATTGCCGTGATCACCCATGTTGGTGTCGGTTGTTCTGGGTTGTTGACGGTTCTATCTTTCTAATCTTGCGAGTTCGTCCTTGGTCAGTTGATGTAGTGGTCCTTGTGCGTTGCTCCGAGTATGTTTACTGGTCATGCACTTGGATCATCTGTTCCAACAAAGAATTAAAAGCAAGTTAGATATCTCACACTAAATATTAAACGAAAAATAAAGGTAAAAGCCTGGTCCCCGTCGCAACGGCGCCAAAACTTGATACACTAAAAATGACGCAAGTAACTAGAATACCTAGAGATTCAAATTCGATTTAAATGAAAGCTGGCTTAGGGTGTTATTCATCGGGTGTCAATGCGGAACCGAACAACTATTCAAGTAAAATGAGGTGCAGTCTAGAACTTGGATCACTCGGCTAGAACAATCCACTATCGTGGACTTGTTCCCTTTGCTGATCGGTCTTGAGTCCTAAGCTCTCACTTGGAACAAGACGCGATAACAAGCTCAGAGATCAGGTCCGATTAGTTCACTTAATGCCCTAATATCTACTCTCGCTGATTAGGGACATGAAGCTCATTCAATATATGTTGATTTATCTCCTAAGCGGTTAGCTAGGTGATTAAACCAGAGATCGAACATTAAGTGATCAATTCAATGCAAGCAGTAAGAACAATATGAATGAAGAACAGTTAAGATCACTTATTTGTGTTCAGCTCACGCTATTGACACCCTACAACCCTAAGCAAGCTTATCCGACTACTCAATCATAAAGCAAGACGACGCATACATGGTTTCTGAATAATATTGCATATAAAATAAAGTAGAAAGACAAAGGTTCAGGATGATCTTCTCGTGAAAATGAGAGATAGAGCCTTCTCCCTTACAAGTTGCTCAATCCAAATCGTTCTAGGTCTCTCTTAAAACTAGCGTAAGTCAAATAGAAATGATAGCCTCCGCTTTTTATATGGAGGCGCCCGTGGTAAAGAGAGAAGAGATGAAATCTAGGGCAACTTCTGAAATTGGAAGTTTCCTTATTGATCGGGAACAGTCAGACGCTTGTTCTCTTCGGGAACAACCTTTGGATTGATTTAACTGGCTGTTCCGCATCGAATATTCCAAAATGACATCTGGCTTCATGAAACTCTCTTCTTTGCTCTTTCACCTACTCCAAACCTGGAATGATATCAATTAAGCACGAATTAGGACCGAGAATTAACTCAAAACATACATATAATGCATTAAAGACATGATATATCAGTCTTTGTAGCATACCAAATTCTATTTGATTTTCAAAACACTGACAAAGAGATATGTCAAACAAATAATTAAAGTTCTCAATATTATATAGCATATAAATTTGTATAAAGTTGAACTAAAACATATATTAACTAGTTTTACCATAATTGTTGATAGAAATACAATGAAATATATAAAATAGTCTTACTTATCATCTTTTAAAAGTATATACATGCTTAAAATACACAAGTATATTAACTTTAATTTGATATATTATATAACAAAGTCATATTTAGGTTTAAAATTAAAAAATAATAAAAACATAAAATGTTATATTATATTACAAATTTTACAAATTATATATATTCCGCAAAATCACATGTAGCAACCTAGTAATTTGTAATGAGAGTGCTAATTTAAATCAACATGCGTCAAGATTCTTTGTATAGATGGTGTGTTCAGCCTATTTAGTCGGACTTAGAGTTAACAAAAAATATTATCAAGTGTCTAATAATTGATTACTTAGAGGATTTCTAAAGTAAAGTTCTGTTTTTTTAAAAAAAAAAATAAGAGTAATTTTACAATGAAGATTGATTTATTATTTAACCCTTCTCAATTCTGGAATGAAAATAGAGTAGTTAACAGAAAATAAAAACATTATTGCATTTATACATTCTAAAGTTTATTTTAAAATAAAATATGGAATGGGTTAGAGATGGTCTTAGGCCTTGGTTAACAAACACATTGATTCAAGGTCGCATTGATCATCATGAGCCTCACCGCTCACAGGCAACGCATATTTTATCTATTTTGGCCGGTTGATGCAAGTCACATGAACCCTGAGACTCAGCCTCTAAACACACCAAAAGAAAACAAAAAGCAACAACAATTGCTTTTAATCGTTTAATATAATTATTGGAGGTGCTTTATCATCGGCAGGACAGTGATCTTTCGTAGCCTTTAAATTCAAAGTGGGGAATCTAAAATCGAGGGTACGGACGCAATTTGCTTCGTATGCCCCCAGTAATTTTAACCGTAATCAGTTCGATGCTCTTATGCCCAGTGCCGTACGAAGATTTTTGGAGGCCCGAGGCGAGTTCAAAAATACATGTTACATGATAGTTTTTAAATAATAATTTTATTTAAATTCAAATTATATAAAATATTTTTAATATATATATAACACTCAAAAGTTTTGAATTATTACATAAACGTTTTCTAAATTTTCTTCACCAAAATTTTATAAACTAAAATTTTTAAATCATGATCAAAAAAGTATGAATTTGTAATTTAAATACAAATATACAAATTTTTGACTGAAATGTTGGTAGCTGTCAAAAAGGTGAATCTTAGTATCTAAATTAACTAATAAACAATATATTCAAAATATTATATTTTTATCAAATTCTCATAAATATATAAAATAAATCTAACTCATAACATATAAAAAGAAAACCAATGTGGATCAAATATTTACGGTTTTTAGAAGTAGAATCTTTATAGTTTTATTTAAAAAATAGCAAAAAATAATCACAAACATATTTATTTTAAACAAAAGTCCAATTCAAAATCAAATAAAAGTAAAAATCTGACTAAGAGCATATGTTAACTACCTTGTAAAAGTATTTTTTGTAATTAGGGACCCTGAAATTTCTACAAAACTTGGGGGCCCTAGGCAAATGTCTTTTTTCAAAAGCTAAACACAGCTCTTCTTCTTTTTTTACTTCTCGGTAAATAGTTATGTCTATTTTCTACAAATTTTAATTTTAACTTTAATATTGGGTATATATCGTCTATCCTCTATGAATGTCAAAAAAAAGTTATTTACTTGTTATAAAAAAAAAATCAAGGAATATTGTTTATATGTAAGGATTGGGAATGTCACTAAACTGGTTTGTACGTTGCCTTTGGATTCTCACTAAGCATATGTGCAGATGGCATATTCAGGGCTATCTCCTTTTAGTTTGCACCTTCTCTTGTGTGTTTTGGTTGATGTGAGGAAAAGTTAAAAAAAAATCATAAGTACTACAAGAGTTGTACAAAAAGGGTAGCGAACCATCAGGAGAAGTCTAATCACATATTAAGAATCTACGATATTACAGAAATTAAGCAAATCCATTTCGAAAAATTGAAGCAAATAAAACAATCAAAACAAACTCAAAAGTCAAAATCAAAAGCTAATTTAGAATAAGCAGGTTTGAAAAAAACAAAGAAAATGGTGGGACGGTCAAAACTGCTTATTTTTGATGGTCCACACTGTTAGAAATCAGTTGAAAATAACCATTTAAAAAATAACCATTTTAGATTATTGTAAAGTATATTTCACTAGATAACAATATAAATAAAGACAACAAGAAAATATATAATATCTACTCTATGAAGAAAAAACAATACTAATGTTTTTACATAAATTGTTACTGAAAATTACACTGTTCCTAAGATTTTACTAATGGCTTTATTCTTGTAAGACCTGGTAGCCTCTATTTTTTACTTCAAAAATAAAGTACTCTAAAAATAAAAAGAGTGTTTTCCAATGGTTACCTGTATTTTATACTCTTAAAAAATATTCTAAATATAGTATTTTTTATTTTATTAATTTATTATACAATTTTAAATTTCGAAATATTAAAGTTTTATGCATTCATTTTATTTTATAATAATATACTACCACAATGACACTATTTATACAACAACACTATTATTTTTAAATTAATTTTTTATCATAATACATAATTATAAGCAAATGATGTACTAAACATTATATTTAAATGTGTAAATCATACTATATAATTTTATTTTAGTAAAAACTGAAAACATACTAATGTGAATGATGATTTTGTAAAGAAAAATTTTCTTTATAAAAATAGTGTAGAGAAACAATGATTCTTTTTTTTGGTATAATAAAGAAACAGTGTTACTCTATGATTAGCGTACTACTATTGATATCTCTGTATTTGACGCAAAATATAACACACTATTAGAATAATTTTTATTCTATATTTGGTATTTAAAAGAAAACAAGATGACCATAGGAGATAATCTAACATTATTATACAACTAATCAAAATTCTATCATTTATCTAATTTAAGGCTAATCGGGTCGTGTGAGAATAACTGGAAAGTGATAATCCAGTTTAATTTACGACTAAATTCTAATCCGTGCTATGCGCAGAATTATTTATATTTATATTTATATTAATGATTTATGTTTTTGAATTAATATTTCATGATTTCATGATTTTTTAAAAGTTTTGTGTAACATTTTGTTTTTTATATTAAATTATATTATTTACATGAGTCTTGAACCATAGTTGAATAATGCAAAGGTATCATTATTTGTGTAGTTTGACATAATATTTACAAACAATATTCTAATATTTTGATAATATAGAAATTATAATATGCAAAAGAAAAAATTCTATAAAAATACCTCAACTATATTTATGATGCTTTTTAATAACTAAACTTTTTTGTTACGCAGTTTAATACTTTAAATAATGTTTTGCTCATTTTAATACACAAATTTTTAAACATGTGCCCATTTTAATATCTAAAATATATCAAAGTATTAACAGTTTTCAAATAGAAGTTAAAAATATCTAAAATTCATAAAAAAAAACTTAAAAATTAGCCTAATTTTAAAATTTAGAAAAATTAAGTAAAGTGTGATAATCATAAATTGTATAATAAATTTTTTTTCTACGCAAAATAATTATTGTAAAATTTTAGTTTGAAAATGTATAGATTGATAGATATGAACTTAATATATTTTTCAATACGTAAATTTATATGAAAACAATGATTGGTATTTATTTATAAAAAATAATAATTATTAAACATAAATGAAATTGAAAGTTGGGTTAGAGAATTCATATCAGAATGAGCTACTAACTGAATTCTTTCTTTTTTGGTCAACTACTAATTGAATTCTAAAAAGATCAAAAAGTCATTCTTAAAATTTTGGGCCAATAAAATTAAAAAGACTGTTATTTGCTATTATTCAGTTAGGTTTTTAAACTCTAGGGAAGATAAACATACATCGTTTCTGTTTTTTAAGCATAATTTTAGGAAATATGTTGGTTGTTGTAGTTAATATTATTAGCATATGACTACAGTGACAATCGTTTGGCTCATTCCCTTTATTCATGAATATATTCTAAATTTTAATAATATTGAATTTGTTAAGCCTAAATTTTAATACATCTACTCTACTAATTCATGCATCTGCAATATTTCATACATATATACTTAAGGTTTTATAACATGCATCAATGATAAATATCGATGCTCTATCATCCAGATATATATTGTATATAATTGAAAAAAGTGCATGATGATGATGTATGTATAGGTTTGTTTTATTAGTGCATTGTAAAGAATTATAAATAACAGTCCAAGATTCAAATGCAAAGTATAATTGACATAATTTTATTTGGATAGCCGACGATTCAAGTAAAAAGTTAAGAGTTATGAATAATAATACAAAGTCGTATTAATGTTTGCGTGAGTGTAGGAGAAGTATTGTTATCATTGTAGTATAATCTTGAATAGACTTTATTTGTAGAAGGAAAGTTATAATGTATAGCTAAAATAGAAGGAATGATAATTATCTCTTATTTCTAATGTCCTGTGAATAGGTCCAAATTTAAATGATAATTTTTTAAGTTGATAAAATTTAAGATTTTTAATTAATAGATTAGATGGCTAAAATACTATAGGATTACACCGGAAATAGTAAATTAACTGTGCAACCAAAACCGTATGTTTATAGCCATCGACCAAAGCCTTTTTTTTTTCCTTTTTGGATCATTTTGATATATTAATGGTTCAAGAAAAATGTATATACAAATCTGCATCGTAAAATAAATAAATATACTAGAGTTTAATGGGTAGCTAAGAGATTGACATGCTTGAATATTCCCTATACATTATTTGCCAAATGATTTAACGCATGTCATCACCACATTAATTTTGAAAACAAAAAGATGACATGACATACTAATAAAGATGACATGGTTTGGACTAATTGCGACACGGATATTTTACATTTAATGTTGTTTTATAATTTTGGTAAGTTTATAGAATAATGTAATAACTTATAAATCATCATTAATATAATAATAAATATTAAAGTTAGAAATACAGTAATATATACTAATTTTCGAAACTATTATTTAATTTTATTTAAATTATTTTATAATTTTTATTACTAAAACAAATCTTAAATAATTTATGCATTTTCAAAAATAATAATTTTCTAATCATATTATGATTATTTCTTTTTATTATTTACAAATTTTAGAAATATTATTTAATTTTATGTTTTGTTAATTATACATAAAAAACTTTCCCTTAATTTTACAGAAATTTATTTAATATATATTAACCAAAATAAATAAATAAAAATATTTTCAATATATATATATATATATATTATTAGATATAAATGTAAATAAAAATATTTATTTTATCTTAATTTTTACATAGAATTAAAATATTGTACGTAAATAATAAAACCAAAAAATTAATAAAATTTTATTTATAAATATAATTTTAAAATTTTATTTCTACACATGGTGCAAGAAAACGCCTAGTTGACATATAGTTATTAAAAAAATATACTAGAGTTACTCTTTCTCAAAAAAAAACATATGGTTATTAAAAACATATGACCATTCAATAAGATTAAATCTAATAATATTATTTTAGTTGACAACTAGACTTTGACCCACGTTTTTAAAGCGTGTAATTATTTTCTATTGACAGACTTATTAACCCATATGTTTGTTTAATATGTTCAAGCCTCGGATTCAGTTTCAAATTTTTTTTTTTTTGTTTTTTGGTTTGGTTCTGATTCGATTGTGATTTTTTTTGTTAAATAGATATATGAATTGTTCGGTTACTTATGAATTTGGGTTTGGTTCCGATATGGTTATTTAGTTTTTGTTTTGGTTCGAATAACAACGTTAGGAACTCAAAATAATTTTGGGTCTAATTTGATTCTAGCTTGGTTTCCAGTTTTTGATAATTTTGTATAGCTTGAGTAAAAATTATATTTTTGGACTTTTAGAAAAAATATCAGAATATTTAATCGGATAAATTTTTTCACAAAATTTTAGCAGATTAAATATTTAATTGGATAACCTAGCATTTTGAGTAGTTCCATTTATAAGTAATTAGAATATTTAATAATTTTAAAATCATTCTATATAAATATAATCAATATTTTTAAGCATATAAATATTACAAATAACATGTGTTTCACTCCATCATAACGTTTGTTAAAGAAATTTCCATCATTTTCTAGACATACTATTTGAAAAAAAGTTAAAAACTAATATTACTGCTTGCTTACAAACCCCTAGATATATAAACACACACATATATATATAAAAGCTTGAGCTAACAAATTATGTCTTTAGTCAAACTATCCATTTGATCATTGTCAAAATACATATACCGAATTCAAATTGACGATATTTTGGTTTATCTCAGATTCTCAATTTAACAAAATTGTTAGCATTGGATATAGTTTCAACAAACGAATATCCTTTACTTAATGCACAAGTATTTACATATTCGACAAATATATTGTTATTGAATATTAGAGTATTAAATTTACTAAAATAAATTTAGTGGTTCTTAATAAATAATTAAAAATAATATTACCATTAATATAGGAGTGACACTTCTGTAAATACTAAGCAAAATAAAGGGTTCAAAAAATGTATTTCAATTTTAGTAGTATAGATAGGGAAACATCTAATTGGATCCCTCACAAGTCACAACATGATCTCCGTTGTTCCAACTAAACAATCCAAACCAATACCAGTCCCATTACAAGGAAACATATCCATAACGACGAAAATTAACAAAGAAAAAATGTTATCCTTAATTAGGAATCTTTTATCCATGGTCCAAACATCCAAAGCGGTCACTGATGTTTCTCCGACCTCTGATACATGAGTTGAATGAGTTATAGTGTAATACTTTAATGGTGTGCGCATGTTCGATTTCTCAGTCAAAGGAAATTTTACGATTCAAGTTGTACTTTTTTTTTTTTTTTAACCTGGGGGTATCTCAGGCCCATGGAGAGGCCCAGACTAATCTCCAAGGGGAGGTGCAGCCCACGGATAGACCCTCTCTCCGGGTATTCAAATGGGCCCTAAAGCATATGCCCATATCCGTGTTGGGTGATCAGGATAATTGTGACTTAGTTTCGTGCAGCAGGTGGATCGAACCTGAAACGTGTTGGCGTCTCAGTCCCGTCTCCTTACCACTTGACCACAATCAGCCGGTCAGATTCAAGTTGTACTTATGTGAACAATAAGTAACTTTCTTGCATAGGAGATTATCATGTCATATTTTCTTGACATATTCTTTCCATACTCTACTTGGAATGGTTTAACTGTCATCGGCGCTATCTTCCAATGAACCATCCATACCGAAAAACAAGACCTTGTTGAAGAACAAAGTAACAGTATGTGACCCTCTCAATTTATCTTATAGGAAAACAACTAAAAGAACAAACTGTTCATTATGGAACACAAGAAACAATCTGTAGTGGTGGCAATTACCATATCCCATGAAATTGCAAACACCTTCTATGAATGGAAGGAGACGACGCAAAGTACATATAGTTAGGCAAATATGTTTGGGATGGGTTATTTTTTTTACTAGATAGACCCGGATTTGAACAAGGTGGCCGCATCGGCACTTGACATAACGTTTGTTGGTTAGTCATAGTGGTTAAAAACCAATGCCTCAAATATCCGGCGAATTGTTTTTTTTGAGCCAATTGGCTCAAAGAAGATCCACTCGACATGTCTTCGCATGCGATTCAACACTTTACCAGCATCCTTGGGCCTTGCCCTACTCCTATGATGGGAATTAACTCTTCACCAGCTTGGTTCAACTCTCTGGTCCCCTACTCATGCTCCTCTACTGAGAGCCTTCTCATGACTTCAATACCTACATCAGAGGAAATTTCATCAGTCGTGCACAAGCTCAATGCAAACAAAGCTCCGGGTCCAGATGGTCTAACCTCGGGTTTTTATAAATCTTCTTGGGATATCTTGGGCTCTGAAGTTGTCAACTCCGTTCGCCATTTTTTCCTCACCTCCTTCATGCCTTTAGCCACAAATTCCACTATACTCTCCCTCGTCCCGAAGCATCCAGGAGCATCGAAGATAACAGATTACCGGCCCATCTCCTGCCTAAACACTATCTATAAGGTCGTGTCTAGGCTACTGGTGAAGAGACTAAAGCCTATCTTGTCGTCGTTAATAGCCCCCAACCAAACTGCGTTTGTAAAAGGAAGGCTATTAGTTGAGAATACTTCACTTGCGGGAGAGCTAATCAATGGATATCACAAGACAAATGGTACAAAAAAAATAACAATCAAGGTTGATATAGTGAAGGCTGTCGATACCTTATCTTGGGCTTTCCTTCTCTCTTGTCTCGAGGGATTAAATCTCCCGCCGCTCTTCATCTCCTGGATCCGTGCCTGCATCTGTACTACGAGTTTCACAGTAGGCTACAATGGCGAGGTCAATGGGTACTTCAAAGGGACTAGAGGCTTGCGTCAAGGGGATCCTCTCTCCCCTTATCTCTTCGTAATTGCCTTGAATAATCTATCTTTCATGCTAAAACAAGCTGCACAACAGATGAAATTCAATTACCATCTAAACTGTGCATCTACTAAAATGACCCACTTATGTTTTGCTGATGACTTACTGATATTCATTGATGGAACTTTGGACTCGGTCCAAGCTGTTCTGCAGGTCCTCAGGGATTTCGAACAACGTTCTGGTCTAGCTGTGAGTGTCCACAAAACATCATTCTTTGCCTCGGGTCTAACAGCAGCAGAGACCGATCTGGTGCAATTCTCCACGGGTATGCCTCTGGGGTCCTTGCCTGTGCGGTACCTGGGAGTGCCATTATGTACCAAGAAGCTCACTCTCCTTAATTGTGAAGGCCTCCTGCAACAGATCAAAACAAAATTCTCATCATGGAGTGTCAAGTCTCTGTCCTTTGCAGGTCGGTTGCTTCTAATAAAAACGGTTATTGCTGGAATAACTACCTTCTGGTGCTCAACGTTTATCCTACCCAAGGCGTGTGTCAAGCGTATCAACTCTTTGTGTGGTGTGTTTCTCTGGCAAGGAAACATTGAGAGCCATCACTCCGCACGAGTCTCTTGGGAACATATTACCAGACCAAAAATTGAAGCAGGATTAAGGATAAATGACCTCTCTCTTTGGAACAAAGCCTGCTGTCTCAAGCTCATTTGGCTCCTCTTCTCCAAAGCTGGTTCTGTTTGGGTTGCTTGGTTCTCGAGAAGAAGTTCTACAAGGTGATCTGAGTAACTTATGGACAGTAGCTCCCCACAGGCGCTTCTCCTGGCAAGTTTACAAATTGCTCAAGCTCAGTCCCCTTGTCTACAATTGGATCAAACTCAGAGTAGGAAATGGACTAACCTGTCGTTTTTGGACGGATAATTGGTCTCCTTATGGCAACCTGAGAGACTTTCTCCAGTTAAGAACCAACTCATCACTGGGGATTCAAGACATGGCAACTCTTGCATCGCTTCACTCCAACAGTACTTGGCTTCTCCCTCCTGCTCGATCGGATAGACAGGTTGAGGTTCAAGCTCTGCTCACTACAATCCATCTTACAAATGAGGACGACTTTTACGAATGGGAAATTGAAGGGAGGGTTCATCAGAACTACTCGATTGGAATGGTTTACGCTAACCTGCGTGTCCAAGGCCCAGCGGTAACTTGGTGTAACATTGTCTGGAACAAAGGAGGAATTCCTAGACATAATTTCCTCACTTGGCTCTTTGTGCTCAACCGCTGCCCAACCAGGGACAGAATAATCAGTTGGGGCCTCCAAACTTCACCGCTTTGCCTTCTTTGTAACACTGCCCCTGAAAGCCGGAATCACCTCTTCTTCGAATGTCCCTACACTTGGAACATCTGGAGTGTGATGGCGTTACGTTGTGGGATAACGCCAGAGCGTAACTTGAGCAGAACCCTTGAACAACTTCATGCAATGAGCAGCAGATCGCCTAAGGGAATATTAACACTACTCTGTTGGCAAGGATGTATCTACTGGTCCTGGTCTGAACGGAATGGTCGACTACATCGAAACATCTTCCGATCACCAGAATCAATGTCTCGGTTCCTCGACAGGCAGATCCGTGATCGTATTCTATCATTCCGAGAGCAAAACCCTAGGGCATCTTCTACAATGATGCAGCAATGGCTGAGTTGAGTATCTTCCATCACCGATTCTGTCCCTCTCAAACTACTCTCCTCTGAAACATCGTCGTGTTGATCATCGCGTTTTCGACGTTTCATTATTATCAAAGCTCTCTTCTTCTATATGTGGGCTTGGGCTAAGTTAGGTTTATTGATATGAGATTCTGTATCTGGGCTGGGCTCCTCAAACAAACTAAAGCCATTTGGGTTTGTAACATTTTATTTCCATTTTGTTTTTAATATGAAAAATCAGGAAAAAAAAAAAAATATCCGGCGAAACACTTTCTGCATGTGTCCATTTACAGATTGTAAGTATTCCTGATTTTGAAATTAATATTTACATATCTATATTTGTTTATATTTGTTTAAATTTCCGTAATGTTTATTAATTTTGTTTTCAGGCCGAAAAGCAAGGGCGAACTTCCTTCCCTTTCCAGATTTTCGAGGCAACTCACGAGAACTGGAGCTGAATTTTCGTTAATGCTAGATCGAAAAAGAACAACAACGACGTCATAACCCTGATCCAAGAGCATCTGACTCAGATTTCTCAGCAGTATTAATATGGCACTCATGTTCTTTTCCCACACCGAAATTAGAGAAGTTTTGCGAAGAGGTAGACAATCACTCAAATATATCTTTTAAACTTGATTAATATTATTACTAATATTTTCCTATATTATTTTTTATTAAAAAGATGGACAATAGGATTGGGATCAATCGACGATTTCCCAGGGTCAACTCTGAACGGAGTTGACAGATGCACATAACGAGATTTCATCAATGAGGATTAAGCATCAGGCGACGTGCCAACAGTTGTAAACCATATGTTTGCCGGCATACATGTGGAGAGACTTGACAGCTACTCGAGCTTTAGAGATTATGCACAACTTTGGAGGAGCAAGCTGACCTGGAATGAAGAACGGATAAAGCGGGTTGAGAGACTAGTGTCGAGTTCTTCAATGATGTTGATTAGAAATAGTTTCTGTATTGTTATTTTGTTTTATAATTTCAATAAAAATTAGTTAAAATTTATAAAATATCCATTTTATTTATGTCTTATTTTTACATTTATTTATTGACTTATTATAATATACTAATTTAATTATTATTTTATTTTAATAAATATATACATTTCTAAGTTAATTTTTAAGAAAATGACTAGGATAGCCCTAAAATTTTTTTTGTCACAAATATAGCCTATAAGAATAAAAATGACCAAAATAACACTTAATGTTTTATCAAAACAGATAAATATATACTTATACCACAATGGTAAATTAATTTAGACATTAGGGTTTAGAGTTAAGGGGTGGGTTTAGGATTTAGGATTTAGGATTTAGGGTTTAGGGTTTAGGGTTTAGGGTTTAGAGTTTAGGATTTAGAGTTTCACTACAAGAAAACAGGGGAATTCTGATGGCCGAAATCGTCAGAAATTCGTCGGAATAGACCGATTCCGACGAATTTCTGACGAACCTATCCGTCGGTATCGTTTTGTCGGAAAAAAAAATTCGTCGGAATTTTGTCAGAACTTCTGACGACTTTCTGACGAATACCGAGAAACGTCATTCTGACGAACTTCCGACGATATTACGATGCGGACACACGAGACCAGAGTTCATCGGAAAAAACTATATACCGATGGAGAACGTTCCTCGGACAATTCCGACGGAGATGATTCCTCGGTATATTCCGACGAATTATGGGCGTCGGAATATACCGACGGACATTGGTTCGTCGGAATATACCGACGGATATTGGTTCATCGGTATATTCCGACGGATATTGGTTCGTCGGTATATTCCGACGGATATTGGTTCGTCGGTATATTCCGACGGATATTGGTTCGTCGGTATATTCCGACGGATATTGGTTCGTCGGTATATTCCGACGGATATTGGTTCGTCGGTATATTCCGACGGATATTGGTTCGTCGGTATATTCCGACGGATATTGGTTCGTCGGTATATTCCGACGGATATTGGTTCGTCGGTATATTCCGACGGATATTGGTTCGTCGGTATATTCCGACGGATATTGGTTCGTCGGTATATTCCGACGGATATTGGTTCGTCGGTATATTCCGACGGATATTGGTTCGTCGGTATATTCCGACGCCCAGAGTTCGTCGGAATATACCAATTTTAAAAATGAATTAATTTTGCATTTTTATATAATTTTTTATATTAAAAATTAATTAAAAAATTAAAAAAAATCAGAAATTTAAAACTAATAATATTAGAGAATTTAAATTCATAGAAACCGAAATAGAAAAAAAACATTCAGAAAGTTTAAAATTCATACAAACCGAAATAGAAAAAAAAACATTCAGAAAGTTTTAAAAAG
>NC_027756.1:7210822-7211289 GCF_000695525.1 Brassica oleracea var. oleracea
TATATATATATATATATATATATATATGTATACACAATTATAAAAAAATTATAAATGAAGAAAAATGTTGTTAAATATTTATAATTGTTTTTAAATAACTTTTTATTATACATAGTTTATTAGTGGAAACTTATAAAAAAATATAAAAATTTTAAAAATTTTATTATACATGATTTATATATATATATATATATGTATACACAATTATAAAAAAATTATAAATGAAGAAAAATGTTGTTAAATATTTATAATTGTTTTTAAATAACTTTTTATTATACATAGTTTATTAGTGGAAACTTATAAAAAAATATAAAAATTTTAAAAATTTTATTATACATGATTTATATATATATATATATATGTATACACAATTATAAAAAAATTATAAATGAAGAAAAATGTTGTTAAATATTTATAAAATTTTTTTAAAAATGTTTTATTATACATAGTTTATTAGTGGAAACTTA
>NC_027756.1:7211384-7219724 GCF_000695525.1 Brassica oleracea var. oleracea
AAAAACGTTTTATTATACATAGTTTATTACTGGAAACTTGAAAAATGCTTTTAAAAATCAAAAAACGTTTTAAAAATAGGAAAACGTTTTGAATTTTAACAAAAAAAAAATAATTCCAAAAAAAACTAAAACAACAATCCAAACAACAATCCTAACTTATATATCCTAAACTATCCATTCAATCCTAAAATTTTCAATCAAACAACCTAAAATCCGAGATATAACTTTCAAAACCCTAAACAATTGATATAAAACAAGGTTTGGGATGATTCTTACATGATTTGGGGTTTGGGGAAGAGATATGAGGGTGAGAAGAGGATTCGCCGGTGAAGGGAGGTGGAGAAGGGCTGGAATCGCCGGAGAGAAAGAGAAATTGCCGGAGAGAGGATGTTTGAGAGAGGCGGAAATAACGAAGAAGGAAGAAGAAGGGTTATTATATCTAAAGTTTCCGACGGACACGGGTTCGTCAGTATTCCGTCGGTATAATTAAAATATACCAAATGGCGATTTGCGAAAATTTTCACGCGGTTTGGTTCTCCCGGGCAAATATATATTCCGACGGAATGTGTCTGTCAGTATATTCCGACGGCTTAGTGTTTAGGGTGTTGATTACAAATTTCTAAATGCAAAATCCATATCTTTGATAAGATATATAGTATTTGCATAAAGATTTAACAATAAAAATGTTTTTATAACACGATTTTACGCAACAACATTTTTTGTAATGTAAGATTATATGAATATATGATTGTATAAGTATATGAGTGTTAAGATGAGATGTTATGAAAACAATGATATGTATACATAAATATTTTAATGAGTTGTTATATTTGAACGGTTGCGATCTAATACTATACTAAACACTTATTATGTGTTATTTTCATAGTTTTGGCATCTAAATTTATAGATTTTTATGATTGAAATTTTTTAGAAACACATGTCGTCGGTAATTCGTCGGTATATACCGACGACATTCCGACGAACTTGTCTAGTTTGTCGGAATGACGTCGGTATATACCGACGACCTTTACAAACTTCAACGAAACCCTTGGTCGTCGCTTTGTCGTCGGTATATTGGGAGGGATTTCCGACGGACTAATAAAAAAAAAAAAAAAACTAATCAGAATCTTCTGAGCCTTCATCAAACTCCCCAACCTCGGCTTCTGGCTCCAAATGTACAACAGCATCATGTCCAAACACAGTCAAATTCTCAACAAGTTGAACATTTTCCAAATCTTCAACTGCCTCGGCGTTGCTGGTAGACTCTGGTTGCAATGGTTCATCATCATCAGAAGTTCCATCCACTCGTCCTCTTGGGTTGATTTGCGTTACAGTAACCCATAGATCGTCTCTGTACGTCACCCGAGGGTAACTGATGTAGCACACCTATACATATCAATTATACAAAGTATTAGTTCAATATATAACATTAATTAATTATATTGGTAAAAAATTATGAATAGATTGACATACCTGATCAGCTTGCGAACCAAGAATGAAGGGATCATAATATTGAAGTTTCCGCCGCGAATGAACTGATGTAACACCAAACGCATCAATCTTCACTCCTCTATCTGGGGTGGTGTCATACCAATCACAATAGAATACTACACAACGCAATCCAACCATTCCAGGAAATTGGATTTCCAATATTTCTTTTATGTTGCCGTAGTAGACATCGTCACCAGAAGAAGATGAAACACCAGCATCATATGTTGTCTTAGAATGACCTTTCCTTGTGAATGCATATCCTCGCGTACAAAATTTAGGATATGATTTGACCACATAGTTTGGTCCCTGCACAAATTCGCGTACCCAATCATCGAACACAAGACCTCTGGCCAAACCATCATTCACCTATAAATTAAAAACATATATGATTGAAAAGTTAATTAGTTTATATATATTAAATTTAAACTAAACATATATGATTGAACATTACGTGGCAATAATGCTGAAAAAGCAAATGGAAGGAGGCGCTGCATAATTACATGACAATCATGACTCTTCAAGCCAGTAAACTTTCCTTCGCTTCTATCAACGCAGTTCCCCAAATTTGATGCATATCCGTCAGGAAATTTCACTTTCTCTGTAATCCAATCAAAGAACTCTTCTTTTCTAGCACCATCCAGCCGATAAATGGGAAAAGGGGCCGTACCGTTCTCATCAACGTGAAGTTCAGAACGATCACAAATATCGACTAAATCCAACCTTGACTTCAAATTATCCTTCGTTTTACCTTGGATGTTAAGGACTGTGTTCATCAGATTGTCGAAGAAATTCTTCTCAATATGCATGACATCTAAATTATGCCGCAATAGATGACTCTCCCAATATGGCAGATCCCAGAAAATACTCTTTTTGTGCCAGTTATGTAGCTCTCCAACCGCATTGACTCGAATGTATTCATGTTCACCTACATCTGGCGTCCTTTCTGCATCAAAATACCTAAACTGCTTCAACAAATCTTTCCCACTAACTTCCTCAGGTGGACCATCAAACACCTGCTTATTCTTCGTAAACGAAGTCTTAATCCTGCGGTATGGATGATCAGGTAGTAGAAATCGTCTGTGACAGTCAAACCAACACGTTTTCCTTCCGTTCTTTAGTTGGAAAGCATCTGTGTCATCTTGACAATATGGACATGATAGCTTCCCATGTGTTGTCCATCCAGATAACATACCATATGCTGGAAAGTCACTTATTGTCCACATAAGTACTGCCCGCATCTGAAAGTTTTCTTTGCGCGAAACATCGTATGTCTCAAAACCATGCGCCCATAGTTGTTGCAACTCATATATTAGTGGTTGAAGAAACACATCTAGTGATCTTTTAGGATGATCTGGTAATCCCTATAAAAATAAATTAAATTGTAAAAATATAAGATACCTGCAATTGCTTCATGAACATTACGTGGCAATAATGCGGAAAAAGCAAACGGAAGGAGGCGCTGCATAATTACATGACAATCATGACTCTTCAAGCCAGTAAACTTTCCTTCGCTTCTATCAACGCAGTTCCCCAAATTTGATGCATATCCGTCAGGAAATTTCACTTTATCTGTAATCCAATCAAAGAACTCTTCTTTTCTAGCACCATCCAGCCGATAAATGGGAAAAGGGGCCGTACCGTTCTCATCAACGTGAAGTTCAGAACGATCACAAATATCGACTAAATCCAACCTTGACTTCAAATTATCCTTCGTTTTACCTTGGATGTTAAGGACTGTGTTCATCAGATTATCGAAGAAGTTCTTCTCAATATGCATGACATCTAAATTATGCCGCAATAAATGACTCTCCCAATATGGTAGATCCCAGAAAATACTCTTTTTGTGCCAGTTATGTAGCTCTCCAACCGCATTGACTCGAATGTTTTCATGTCCACCTACATCTGGCGTCCTTTCTGCATCAAAATACCTAAACTGCTTCAACAAATCTTTCCCACTAACTTCCTCAGGTGGACCATCAAACACCTGCTTGTTCTTCGTAAACGAAGTCTTACTCCTGCGGTATGGATGATCAGGTGGTAGAAATCGTCTGTGACAGTCAAACCAACACGTTTTCCTTCCGTTCTTTAGTTGGAAAGCATCTGTGTCATCTTGACAATATGGACATGATAGCTTCCCATGTGTTGTCCATCCAGATAACATACCATATGCTGGAAAGTCACTTATTGTCCACATAAGTACTGCCCGCATCTGAAAGTTTTCTTTGCGCGAAACATCGTATGTCTCAAAACCATGCGCCCATAGTTGTTGCAACTCATATATTAGTGGTTGAAGAAACACATCTAGTGATCTTTTAGGATGATCTGGCCCGGGGACGAGAATTGAGAGAAACAAAAACTCTCGTCGCATGCACAAGCTCGGCCGTAAGTTGTACGGTGTCACAATAACTGGCCATAGAGAATACTGCCTTCCATGCTTTCCAAATGGGCTGAAACCATCAGTAGATAATCCAAGATAAACATTTCTTCTCTCTTCCGCAAATTCTGGATATGTTGACTGGAAATGTTTCCAAGCCTTTGCATCTGAAGGATGTCTAATCTCACCATTTGTGGAATGCTCTGCATGCCATCTCATTGCTTTTGCTGTGCGCTCACACTGATACAACCTCTTCAATCTTTCCGTCAAAGGCAAATACCACATTCTTTTGAATGGGATCGGAACTCTTCCCCTCGTCTCCTGATAACGAGGTTTCCCACAAAATTTGCATACATTCCGTGTCTCATCCGCTCTCCAGTAGATCATGCAGTTGTCAATACATACATCTATCACTTCATACGGTAGTTGAAGACCTGCAACAAGTTTCTGAACCTCGTAGTATGAACCCGGTGCAAGGTTATCCTCAGGTAGAATACCTTTGACAAAATCAGTAATCGCATCCATACATTCTTCAGCAAAATTATAGTCTGTCTTAATACCCATTAATCTAGTTGCAGATGATAAGACTGAATGACCATCCCTACAATTTTGATACAAAGGTTGTTTTCCTGCATCCAACATGTCAAAAAAACTCCTAGACTCGGGGTTTGGTTCTTCCCCTCTATAATGATCATGTACCATCTGCTCAGTACCTACACCATAATCTATATCCGTTCTAGATTCTTCTAACCTAATATCAGGCTGAAGTTCACTAACAGGCTGAGGTTCCCTAGTACTACCATATTCATAACCAGTTTCCCCATGAAGGTACCAAACTTTATAATTACGTGAAAACCCTTTCATATACAAATGAGTCCAAACATCAAATTCTTTTATAACCTTATTATTATTGCAAGAAGAGCAGGGACATCTTAACATACCACTTTTTGCATCCGGTTGCTGTTGAACAAGCCTCATGAATTCTCCAATCCCTTGAACGTATTCTTCCGTAAGCAAATTGGTGTTCGGATCCAAATGAGGTTTATCCATCCACGAACGATAATAAACTTCTGAAGACATGATTTTCACGGAATTGTTATGACTAAAGAGAATGAAGAGAGAATGAAGTGTGAATGAGTTGAATGAAGAGGGGTTATATTTATAGGAAATTGCTTACGGACCTCCGACGACTTTCCGACGAAATTCCGACGGATATAAAGAAGTCCGTCGGAATTCCGTCGGAATTGTCCAATCCCAAACGGCTACACAACGGTCATATGTATTTGTCGGCAACGGTCACATGGTTCGTCGGAATTATGTCCGTCGGAATCGCCGTCGGAATTCGGCGTGTTTTCTTGTAGTGTTAGGGGTGAAGTTTAGGGTTTAGGGTTTAGAGTTAAGGAGTAGGGTTTAGGATTTAGGGTTTAGGGTTTAGAGTTTAGGGTTTAGGGTTTAGGTTTTAAGGTTTAGAGTTGGGGAGTTGGGTTTTGGGATAAGATTTCAAATTTTGAAAAATAAAAAAAATTAAATTTTTCAAAAGATAAAATGGTATTTTGGTCATTTTAGTTTTTGAGGGCTATGGGGCTGTTTTTGTGACATAAACTTAGAAAAGTGCTATTTTGGAGATTTGCCCTTAATTCTTTGTTTACTTAACAACTAATTAACCTTGAATTAAAACAATTCTTCCCTAATTCATTGTTAACGTAACAACAAATTATCATTGACTGTCGGTTAATTTATTGCTAAATTTAACAATGATAATAATAACCACTATTTAAAGTCATATTGTCAGTCAAAGGTACGAAGATAGTTTCGTCGTTATATCTAATTTACGATGAATATATTTACTACAAAATAATATTTACGACAAAATAATGACGTATCATGGACCTCGCAACTTAATGACGAATTTACAACGATCTGTCAATAAATGTGTGCATTTAAACAATGAAATGTCATTCCTTGTTAATAAGTCGTAAACCGGCTTTAACAACAAAATTGGTCGCTGTTACTACGAGCCTCACCTGTATACTCATATCTTTGTATTTCAATGTTTTGAATTTTCATTTAGAGAATGATCTAATATTAAGTGATTTTTTCTTATACCATTATTTTATAGTTTGCTTATTTGACCATATTCGCAAGTAATAAGTAATGCTGAGACTACTAGTAGCTCTTTGATTATAATATATAAATTTGTGTGTAGAGTGGTTAGAAGGATATTTATGGCACTTTCAAATCAAAATTTCTGATATTCAAATTCGCTCCATTGCATAACTTTCTCCGTCAGAAGTGTCAGCCAGATGAGTTTCTTCCAGAAGAAACATCTGATGAACAAAAGGATTTATGGTAATTTCAAATCAAAATCCAGTAGTGATGGTACTTCCAGTAGTGATGGTTATCAATTTTTTTGGCGTACAAGAACAACAAAGAGAACATGCGTACTGAATATAGAACAACATTTTTATGTGTTCTGTTTAGCAAAAAAAAAAAAAACGGAAAACATTTTTATGTGTTCTTTAATTTTTATGGTTGACAATAGTAGTGTAATCTCACAACATATTTTTGGCTGATAAGTGTGGAATGATTTATGGCATTATATTAAAAAAAAAACACTCGTCTGTCACAATAAAGTCAAAATTGCAGTCAAGTATTTGTATTTTTTAATGATTTTTTCGAAATAGATACACTTTTTGCATGGTTTCTATAAATTGTTGTTAGAATTTTTTATTTTAAAGATCTTAGGAAATATATATTTTTTAAAAAACTCTACCAAATCTCCTATCAAAATCCTTTTTTTTTTGTCACAGAATTTTTCATTAAAATAGAAATAGGAGAAGAGGTCCAAAACGATAGCCCAACCCCAAAGAGTTCAGTACAAAGAAGAAAAATGCCTCTAATGCCTGCTTAGCTAAGGCAAACAAGTTTTCCGATCTAAGGAAACGAGAAAACACGATTGTTGCAAAACCAGAGGAGATCGAGCGGATGTCCGAGACGGTTCCGATGATTTCTTTGGACTGGATGTTGCCGAAGATAACTCTAATGAGCGTTGAATTTTCGGAGAAGACCTTGAGTGATGAAAACTTAAGAGACTTCACCATGCAGAGCGACCTGCAATTTGAGCCACCAAAGAAGCTTCCCAACGTGACTATGTGAATCTCGAATGAGTCGGAAAGCAAGAAAGACTTGAGATGTCTATATTTGGAAATAAAGATCTAGTATAACCTTTGGGTACCAAGATGCCTTGCTACGACCCGCTGTATGTGCTTAACGGAAGTTGAAAAGAAAGGTATGGTTGAATTCAGACAGAGATTTCGGGATCCAATATTACCGTATTGACACCTTAGAAGTTTGACGAAAATCACCCAAGACTGCTCTTCATTATATTCTGTCAAGCTTGAAATGAGACTACAGACCCCGTGAAAAGTGTTGAACGGAGGTTTGGATCGTTTGCACAAACAGCAAACTGAGACTTTACGACCAAAGGAAGTGACAGTGGAGATGAAGGAGGCTGCGTCCGAACAGCTAGCTTGGGTACACTGCAGAGATGAACAAGGCTGAGGCGTAGCAGAACGTATTCTCAGCGTAGGTTTTGAACGTATTCTCTATCAAAATCCTTAAAATCAAATAAATCTAGCTAAATTCCATCAAATCTGAAATCCTTAAAAAATTTCATATCCCTAATCAAATAAACCCTTTAATATATTTGAACGTATATTTAGTACCAAATGGTTATGTATTTAAAACATCCGACAGTTAATTCAACAAAATAAACTTAATTTACATCAATTTTTATCCCTTTCGTTCTTTGCTAAAATTTGATAATCTACTTACAAGTTTGTCATTTTACTCAGATAATAGTCCCTTGTTATTTACAAAACTAACTTTATGAAAATATAACGACCAATGACAATTCTGATACTGATTTAGCTAAAGTAACTGAGAGCCCACGGAATTCACCCCACCTAACCTCTCTTAAAATATCAAGATATTAAAGAAAAGAAAATGTATACGTGACTCTTCTTTACAAAGGCTATATAAACCCTAGACTGGCACAAGGTTCCATCCAACACAAACACATACATCTACTTATTAACCATGAAGCTTCATGGACTAGCCTTGATAGGTTATCTAATTGCTGTGGTGAGTTGCAAAGCTATTGAGGAATGCCAAGAGAACGAGCCATTCACATGTAGAAACACTGATCAGTTAAGCAGTAAAAATTTCCCAAAAGACTTCATATTCGGTGTTGCTTCTGCTGCTTACCAGGCATGTTACAAACCAACAATTTTTGACGTAGAAAACCATTTAAAATATTAAATCCAACGTTGCATGGTTGTTTCTTATTATTGTAGGTGGAAGGGGGCAGAGGACGTGGTCTTAACGTTTGGGATGGCTTCACTCACCGATACCCAGGTATATCATCTACATGGTACATATATATATACATATGTCCACAACTCTTATCATTCTTA
>NC_027756.1:7221930-7248604 GCF_000695525.1 Brassica oleracea var. oleracea
TATATATATATATATATATATATATGTTTCTAACTCTTTTTAATTAAAGTATATACTTTGTGAGTGACCACCAATTATTTCATCCTTGGGTTTACAGATAACAATTCCCGTGGTGAAAATCTTGGTCCACTGGTATGTGCATGATCCTCCCCTGTTACTTCTCAATATTTTTTTCTTTCTTGTTTATGGGTATAATATGTATGCTTCCTTTTCTCAGTTAGACTTATTCTAGGTTCACTAACCAATAGGATTATGTTATTTCAAATTTGATATCTATATATAATAGAAAACTGAATTTTAGTATCCGCTGACATCAGCCATTTTTTATAGGAAAAAAAATTGAATATCGAATGGTTCATGTTGATTGGATATTTAATCCAAGGGTTCTATCTTTTTTAGATGATGTCATCTTTTTGGAAATTGAATTTAATCCAATGGTTGATATTATCGTACATTTTTATCTAAGGGTTGAGATTAGACTTACGTTTTTGACGAAGACGCTGCTTTGTGTCGTGTCCTTACTGAAGCATTGCGTCCGTTAATGGAGTTGTGACCCCTTCTGATTTGCGTCTCTTCTCTGTTTATATATATTTGATAACCAGTTTACCCTTCCTCTTTTTTTTTCCTGATTCCTGATTAAAGTTTTTGATAAATCACCAAATTTTATCTCCCGATCATCCACCATTCATAATTGCAGTAGAGATGTGGGCATGTGAGGAAGACGCAAGAGAGAGAGGAAGTACGTAAAATGGGTAGGAAGTTGTTGTATTTTCAAATCACTAGCCATTAACTTCAGTGATAACCTTTCTTTTATCACGGTTTCAAGATATATGAAAGTGATGGAGGTTTCATATATATATTTATGTCGCAATGTTGCACATTTTTTAAGCGCTTGTTTCTTCTTCTTTTTCCGTCCAGAAACATTTTGTGGATTTTAAGCTAAGACAACGATGTTACATGAGGCAACCAGAGAAGATGTAGTAAACTTGTATGTATCTGAACTCATATTGTTTTTGTTTGTAAAAATCCGATGCAGTTTTTTCTTAATAATTCACATTACTAAATATTTTTTTTACCTAAAACAACGTTAAGATAAGTATGTCATCTTTTATTTTACAGATAATAGCAATCTGTTTTTTTAACCATTGACGTCATTCAGTTTTTATAGGAAAAAAAATAAACAGATAAAACTATGTCCTCATCGTTCACCAATTCATAGCTCCTAAATGGCACCGCTTTACACGAACTGCAGAACTGTCCAACAGTCGTCATCTGCCTTATTAAGAGTAGTCTCTTTTCACAAACTTCTTAATATAATAGATTGTATAAGTATGCAAATTTTCTTGTAGTTTATTCATCAGATTTTCTTTGGCTTGTTGACTTTTTTTTTTGCTTAAACTTTGATTCTCTGGCTTATTGTCTCTTGCCGAATTTTTCTATTTCTCCGTTCCCTCCACTTCCAAACCCGGTCAAAAAAAAAATCACTGGTCACTTGGAGCTGCTGATTGATAGACGTTCCTCTCGCCCTCTTTCCTCTCTACGAAATTATTTGCTCACTGTTTCTCAATAAGTTCATATTTGTTTCCAAACTCGATTGATGTTCCTTCACTCTTTACGAATGTGTATAATTGCATGCGTAACTAACTATGTATGGGCAGAATTATTCCAATAACACCCAGTGAGATTTGAAAGATGAATAATTCTCTTTAAACCACTGAGTCAAATGTTCGAAAAACAGAAACACTGTACAACGGGTTTAAAGAAACTGATTTATGTGTGCCTAGGAGCATATTAGTTTTGCTGAACCATATTAGTTTAGACACAATGAACATATTTTATCATATTATTCCTTCTATAGAATAGTACTTAGTATAATACCAAGAAAAAAGACGTAGCATCTAATAACTACTTACGATCGCGCACAGCTTTTCTATTTTGGTGACCTCCGGCCGGTGTCAGGCTTTTTTTTTCCTTTTAGCTTTGTCGTTTATTTTTCCGAAAAATATACTTTGTTGTCATGAGGAGGCTTTTATATTTGTGTTTGGAAATAGGTGATGTCGACGTCTAACACACTGACTCTTGAAAAATGGGAAATGCTCATTAATTAAGGGTTTGGATCAAAGAACAATATTTAACATTATTTAAACAATTAAAGTAAACCATTCTAATTTTCTTGATGCACATTTGTAATATTGTATAAATGTATCAATGCAATAGTTAGATGATAAACAGTTGCAATATATCGTGATCAACCATTGCAATATTTTGTATCAACCATTGCAAATTGAATAGGCATTGCATATTTTAAAACTTTTTACCATCATACATTTTATTTTTTTATATAAACAACTGTGCACATTAATAAAGAGATTCATCAATCAAAAGATTATAAAATATATTTGGAAAACACATAAAACTGAAAGTTTTATATTTTATATAATTTGTATATTAGCCTTAATTATAATAATTGAATACTCTATAGGTGTTTTACTCTTCTAAGAGATTTTGTGTAACCTAAAACTTGACAAATGTTGAAATAATCTTCCAAAAAATGCGCAAATTCACCCTATCATCGTCCGAATTCATATTTTATATCATTCCCAACTATTTATTAAATTTACATGTTCGCCTTTATGCTGGCCAGTTAAACTTTCAAATGTTATTAGTTATGTAAAATGTCTTTATACATTATTATAAGAATATTCTTACGGCTGATGGAAATTTCATTATTTTTTTAAGAAATTCGTATGATTTTTATTAGAAGGCAATAAGGAGTGGCAAGAGACTTATTTTATTTAGTGATTATGTTAATTATCATTCTTTAATCTAACAGTTTCAGAAAATTATATGTTAAAATGTTCATTTTTATATATAATCATTTTTGCACTCGATGTTTTTATATATAATAATAATGTTTTATTTTTCCCAGCGAACCGCGGGGGTCCGAATCCTAGTCTTTTATAAAAGGAAACAAAATATTGTCAAGTTATATTATGTTTTTAAAATAAAAAGATAAAAAATAAAAAATAAAAATAGTAGTAATTAAAAAATATATATTTTTAACGTCGTCAGGAAAAAACTAAACCCTAAATCCTAATCCTTAAACCCTAAATCTTAAACCCTAAACCTTTGGATAAACTCTAAACCCTTGGATAAACCATAAACTGTAAATCAAAAAAACTAAACACTAAAACACTCAAGGGTTTAGGATTTTAGTGTTTAGTGATTTTGATTTAAAGTTTATGATTTATCCAAGGGTTTACCCAAGAGTTTAGGGTTTCGGATTTAGGGTTTAGGGATTAGGATTTAGGGTTTAGTGTTTTGCTGACGAAGTTAACAATATTTTTTTAAAAAAATCTTTTTTTGTAACTACTTTTTTTTTACCTTTTTATTTTACAAACATAATATAATTTGACAATATTTGTTTCCTTTTTTAAAAGATATCAAATTTGAAATAATGAAATCTTATTGGTTGGTGAACCTCTGGGTTAGGGGGAACCCAAGAATAACTCACGAAAAAAGAACAAAACTTAGGTTCACCCCCTAGGGTGAACCTTTAAATTCACCTCACCCTTTAGCACTAATCAAAGTGACACATAGATTATTAATTAAAAAATATTAAATTAAATAAAAAATAGCTAAAAAAGATAAAAATGCTAATTTTAACGACGCTAACGCAGCTAACGAAACCCTAAACCCTAAATCTTAAATTCTAAACCCTATTCCCTAAATTCTAAACCCAAATCCAAACCCCTAAACCCAAACCCTACACCCTAAACCCTAATCCTAGACCCTAAACCCAAATTATATACTTTAACCTACAAAATACTCTAAACCCAAGTCTTAGACCATAGACCATAGACCCTAAACCCAAACCGTAAACCTTAACCCAAACCCTATAGCATCTAAGTTTGGGGTTTAGGCTTAGGGTTTACCGTTTGGGTTTTGGGTCTAGGATTTGGGTTTAGGGTATAGGTTTTGAATTTAGGATTTACGGTTTAGGTTTAGGATTTACCGTTTGGATTTACAGTTAAGGTTTTGGATTTAGGGTATATAATTTGGGTTTAAGGTTTACGGTTTGGGTTTAGAGTCTAGGACTTGGGTTTAGGGTATAGAGTTTAGGTTTATAGTCTTGTTTTTGGGTTTAGGGTATCTAATTTGGGTTTATGGGTTTGGATTTGGGTTTAGGGTATAGGGTTTGGGTTTAGGGGTTTGGATTTGGGTTTAGAATTTAGGGTATAGGATTTAGGATTTAAGATTTAGGGTTTAGCTGGAAGCGTAAATGTCGTTAAAATTAGCGTTTTTATTTTTTGTACTTATTTTTTATTTAATTTAATATTTTTTAATTAATACTCTATTTTGTCACTTTGATTGGTTCTAAAATGTGAGGTGAATTTAAAAGTTCACCTCAAAGGCTGAACCTAAGTTCTGTCCCAAAAAAACGGGATTGCCTATTACTACCCAAAAGGCATTTATTACGTTATGGACTACTTCAAAAACAAATACAATAACCCTTTGATCTATATCACTGAGAACGGTGACTACTACTCATCTCTTTTTCCATATTAAGTAAATGTGTGTTTCAAATAATGTACAGTTGAAAAAACAAAAATGTACAGTTGTTGATGTACCATGATGGTCTAATTAGGATTTAGTACTCCCGGTGAAGAAACCCGTTGTAAAGCTGTTGCTGATTCCAAGCGGATCGATTATCTCTGCAGTCACCTATGTTTTCTACGCAAGGTCATCAAGTGAGTGGAAGCTACTACATTTTTTTCTCTTTTGAGTTTGAGGTATGCATACATAAATGCATGGTCATCATCATGCTTAGGCTTTGAATGATTGTTCGTGTTTCCAGGGAGAAGGGTGTCAACATAAAAGGATACTTTGCATGGGCTCTTGGAGATAATTATGAATTCTGCAAAGGTTTTACCGTCAGATTCGGACTTAGTTACGTTAACTGGACAAACCTCGATGATAGAAATCTCAAAGAATCTGGCAAATGGTACCAAAGCTTTATTAACGGTACCACTAAGAACCCTGCCAAACAAGATTTCCGCCGCCCAAACCTCTCCCTCCGCAACCAGAAGAAGAACCTCGCAGATGCATGAAACACTTTATCCCACCTTCATGATCATCTTCATATCTCTACTACTTGCTTCATAATAAGGAGTTTGTTCTATCTATATTGTACTACATAAATATTCCAATAAAAGATGATCATTTACTAATGAATATTTTCGTTTGAGTTCAATCCCTTCTTACCGCTTCAATTACTTTTTACTTGGAATGATTTGGTTTTACAAATTATAAAACTTGGAATGTCAATTATTCATGTGAGATTCGTTAGAGCATGATTATCGGTAAAAACGCTTTTGGGGGTTCTTAAAAAAAAATTTCTCATTTAAAAAAAAAAATTAAAAATGAACCAATCGCGGACCGCCACGTGTCTGTGGAGCCCGCAAACAGTACAATAAACCCCTGTGAAACGTTTCTTATTTGGCGACATTGAAGCATAGTTTTTGAAAAAAGGTGGTGGGGTCCACGCGTAAGAACCCTCATTCCACCACCGATAATCATGCTCTTAGATTTAGATAAGACAGAGTATATGTGTAACTATATTACTATATTATTTTATTATGTTTGTATATGTGTAACTATATTACTATATTATTTTATTATGTTTTATTTATGTTCTATTCCCAATGTAACGTAATATATTATATTACCATAAATATATTAATAAATTATTTTATTATGTTTTATTTTATTTGTTGATTTATAGAGTACTCTGTTTTATTTTGAAGTATAGTTTGTAATTTTCATATATTTTAAAATCGTTTTATTGTTTTTAAACATTGTTAAGTTCTACTAAAAAGTTAAAATTTTGTACTATCAAATCATAATAATATTTTGTTATATTAGTTTCCTTTAAAAAAATCATTTTCTATTATTCAAATTTTTTTGTATATTATTCACAGAGCTTTTTAATACAGTTATGTCCTTATTATGGCCACATGTTATGTATTTATCAACGTCATCAGCTTTTTCATTTTTACCGTCTGTTTGCTACATACAAAGTTATAACCAAACAAAAAGATGTTAAATGTCACCAGTTAAATCATGTCAAAATCATAGATATTTTTAATTGGCTATTGCACTAGATAACTATATGAAGAAGTATAATTAGATAAATGGATATTGCACTGCTGATTTTCTATAATTCCAGTATTAACCCTATTCAAACTTGTAACTAGAGACAAACAATAGATCTGACACAACTTCTTTAATTCTCTTTCATGCACCTTGGTGAATTAATGATTATATTTTTTGAAACAAAAAGAAACATAATAGTCATTTGGCTGCAAAAACCCGAGAAATTATCTAACTCATCTCCAGATCTAAACTGTTATTTCCATTTTTAATCTCATTTTTTATTTCGACTGAAACAAGTTTTCTCTTCCATACCGATATGGATGATTTTTGATTTGCATACTTTCCAGAAGATTTAGTAAGAGAAACCAAAATCTCAATTCCAGATCTGCGAATGAGGACGAGATACAGTATCTGCGAGAATCATCTTTCGGTAAGATTGTTCTTATTACCGAAAAACTCGTGTTTTCAGGTAGATTCGCAGGATTCTTACTATCTTGGTTTAAACATGAAGAATATAGTTGTGGGGATCACTATCTCCGCCTTCACTCTCCTCTTCCTCGAGTACGCGGTGGCGTGTGTACTCACGCTACTCAATCTCTTCTTGATGCGCATGTTTGGCTCCATCCGTTTATTGGAAAGATCATAAGAAAGAGGAAGAAGTGTGGAGAGAAAGTACGCGGTGGCGGGTGTACTCACGCTACTCAATGTCAGCAAAACACTAAACCCTAAATCCTAATCTTTAAATCCTAAACCCTTGGGTAAACCATAAACCTTAGGGTTTATGATTTATCAAAGGGTTTAGTGTTTAGGATTAAAGGCTTGGTGTTTTTAATATTTAATATTTAGTGTTTATGATTTATGATTTATCCAAGGGTTTAGGGTTTATTATTTAGGGTTTAGTGTTTTGCTAGCGGCACGTTAAAAATATTTTTTTAAAAAATCATTTTTTTTTTGTTTTCGCAACTACTACTATTTTTTATTTATTTTTATCTTTCTTATTTTAAAAATATAATATAACTTAGCAAATATTTATTATTTTGTTTCCTTTTTCAAAGATATGGAATATGAAATAACAAAATACTATTGGTTGGTGAATCTTTCTTTTTTAAGCAACGGTTGGTGAATATGGACCTCTTGCCAAGCTAAAAAGCCCAAAATCAGGTGAATGGTCACGGAAATCTCAAGATATGAGCAAAACCGGTCAAACCAATTCTACCCTTGCCTTATTTGGAAGATTCGGATTTGGCATCAAGCCAAACTCAACTCTGGAGACAGACCATGCGACTTTTCAGATTCAAGATAAACTCTAAAAACATCATAGGAATCACCATACTGCAGCGGACCAGGCAGATCCCAATCCAACAAAAAAATCCATTTGATTTAGTAAAATGTGTCAAACCGATATTATTTAAGGAAGGTCTTTAAATCCTTCAAATTTGGCTGACCCAAACATATCTATAAAAGACAGGATAGATATTAGACCATCCAGAAGCTATCCAAGTTTCCTACCATGAACTACCATAGGGTTTTTGTACTTGAGTTGTCTGCGTTATTCACTATAGGAGTTCCAGTTATCATATGTTTGTGGTAAGGCTCTATTAAAGGCTGTTTAGTTTCAGGTAGTTTTGTTTGTTCTTGGTTGATGTTCTCGTTTTTCTTATTGCGTCCTACTTTCCTCTTTCTTGTTCATTTTGTTTAAGCTTCGCTCTGCTTTGGTTCCCGGATTGTCGGGCTTCGTTTCTCCTTCTTGGAGCTATGTCTCTGGAGATTTATAAAATCTGCCACTCTTGTATCCCAAAAATGTATTCCACGAATTATTTCACTAAGTATGAATGAATGAAGTTTCAAGTGAAAAAGAATATACTGAATTTCATATATAAATTTTCATGATTTATGTTCTAAAAAAAATGATAGTGTTTTCATTGAGTGGTTATAACATGGTAGAAATTGCATATAATAAAATATTGGCTCAAATATTCCACTTAGCAAGTGAACAATGGTGAAATACGCCAATTCCCACGGTTAGATTTTTGTGTATTTAAATTTTGATAAGTAGAATATATAATGGCAAATGGTAAGAAATGAGAAGTATTATAAACTTTGGTTTGATAGTTTGTATATCAAAATAAATGGTAAGTACTATAAAGTCTACAATTAGGCATGGACCCATTTAACCAGAACCAAAATTTCGAACCGAACTGAAAATCAAGGTTCGGTTCGGGGTTGGATCCTATAAACTATACTGTGTGGATCCTATTTCTCTAGAACCAAAAAGTGGAACTTAACTGAAATCGAACCGAGAACTAAATGATTATCCAAATTTCTATAATATAGTTTATGTATTAATAAAGGTTAACTATATTTAGATTTAAAATAATAAAATAATATAAAAATTATTTATAAGTAGAAATACCCAAAAAATAGAATTACTAGAATATTGTTTTCCAAAATATTTAAAATTCTCTGAATTATCCGAATTTTTATCTGAAAATCCCGAAAATCTGATATTTCATCTGGAAATCCAGGTTTTTTTACTATTTAACCCAAATTTAACCGATAAACCGGAATCGAATGGGATACGAAATTACCTCGTATATAAGTAGGTTCTCAATTTTGTTATCTGAACCGAACCCAAAACTGAATAACCAAAACCAAAAACTGAAATAACCGAACTGAAACCTAATCGAAATTTCTAAATACCCAAGCAGATCCTAAACCTCTAGAACTGAAAAACATCTTGAACCGAACCGAGGACTGAATTCCCAAGGCTACCTGCAATGATAAAAATAATCTTTCTATCCATTACATATTATTTGAGAGACATTACAACATTTGAGGTAGTCATATGTCATCTCCACAATGATTCTTAGAATCTTTAAAGAAATACGTTTGTCCATCTAAATATAAAATAAGATTTTATTAAACTAACCGTAAATTAATTATTAATTTTCTTCATTTTTTTCTTAAATAAAAATGAGGGATTTTCCAAATATGACTCACGACATGATTTTAAATGCAAACATATACCCAAACTTGAATCAAATGCAAAACTAACCTAAAAGTCTTGTGAAATTACAGCCAGCCCCTTGTATATAGCCCCAGTAAGTCGTCCGAGATGCTGGAAGTCGTCTAGGAGACTTCTATGTAAGTCGTCTACAGTAAGTCGTCTGGACGAACAGATCTGGAGAAAAACTGATTTCATTATTTCAACCAGTGAGATGACTTGTTTATCACACATAAGTCTTTTCCAAGCACCCAGAATCTCAAAAAAAGTGATCCACAAAAGAATCGTAAGCTTCAATGGCTCTATGAACCATAAAAATCGTAAGCTTCAATGGCTCTATGAACCATAGAGAGAAAGTGAAAGAGATGTTGTTTTTATTTCATAAAAATTGAGAATGAAAAAGAGTGTAAATCGATTTTTAGGTGCATTAAGAGCTTCAGATTATTTGTTCATGGTGGTTGGTGTATTGATGGCAATGACAATATTGTGAATACTTAAGGAAGATGAGGATAATAGAGTAAAATATGCATTTTCGAAAAGAAAAAAATGATGATATTTTCGTAAATAATTTGAACTTTGGGGGTGAAAGAGGCAAGTCAAAGTTTCAAAAAAACAAGGGTTAATTTTATGTTTGACTTTAAGTTTTGAGTCATATTTGCAAAAATCCCAACAAAAATTACGGAATTCCTAATGTGGCTAATATAATATATATATATATATACAATAATGGTTTTGAACAATAAAGATTTAATAAAAATTAGTGTATCCCTCTATAATTTTTGTTTAATTTTAAATTATAAATATAAGTAAAATGCTCATTTAATAAATATTAAAATTAATATATATATATATATATCGCTTAAATGAAACTATACCAAATAAAAATTCATAAAGATTTTAATTTCAAAATTTGCTTTGTTTTTTTTTCTTGATAAAAGCTTTGAAAAATATTGAAAACTTAATATTTAAATTTTAAAATTTGCATTCAATTTTTTTTAAAAACTTATAAATTACTAAACTATCAAACATAACCCAATGAAATTTTTGTTAATAGTGATTTTAAGTTTTTGTTATAAAAATACACAAATGATCAAAAATTCATATGAGTAAAAAACATCATTTAATAGAGATCATTGTCATAAATTTTGCCAAAATCATAAAATCAAGTTTCCCACCAAAACTTTAAATTGGATTTTTTTCATCAAAATGCTAAATCTCATTTTCCCACAGAAACGACAAATTCATGTTTTCCTGCCTAAACCGCAAAGTCTTGTTTTCTCGTCAAAACCATAAAATTGTAGTTTCCGACAAAAACGCAAAGTCGTATTTCCCGCCAAAATCATAAAGTGAGTTTTTCCGCCAAAACAGTAAAATTGAGTTATCTGCCAAAACCAAACACCATGAAATCAAGTTTCTCACCAAAACCGTAAAATTGAGTTTTCCTGCCAAAACATCAAAATTGAGTTTTCCTGCAAAAAAAAAACATCAAAATTGAGTTTTCCCGCCAAAACAACAAAATTGAGTTTTTCCGCCAAAACCGTAAACTTGAGTTTTCCCGCCAAAACTGCAAAACCGATTTTTCTGTCAAAACCGTAAAATTGAGTTTTCCCGCCAAAACCGTAAAATTGAGTTTTTCCGTCAAATTTTTTGTTTTCAGTCACAACCGCAATAACTTGTTTTCCTGCCAAAACCACAAAATCATGTTTTCTGGTAAAAACCGTAAAATGGAATTTACTGCCAAAACCGTAAATTTGAGTTTTTTCGCCAAAACCACAAAATTGAATTTTCCCGCCAAAACCACAAAATCTTGTTTTCCCGCCAAAACTGCTATATTGTATTTCTCGGTCAAAATCGTAATATTGTATTTTATCGTTAGGACCGTAAAATTGTATTTTCCACTAAAACATAAAATCTCATTTTTCTGCCAAAATGTTAAATATAGTTTTCTCACTAAAATCACAAATCATATTCTCTGCTAAAATAATAAAATTGTTTATAACACCAAAACCATATAATTGTATTTATCAATAGTCTAAGTATTCTTTTTGTTTTCAGCCCCAAAATAATATTTTTACTAAGTAACCAATTAAGCTATAATATTATTGTTCATGGGTTAACCATTATAAACCATTAACTCATTAACTTAAATGAGTTATGGATTGACCCAATCCATTTGTCAAATGGATTGGTTAAAACCATAACCCATATAAGCTTAAAACCATTTAGCTATGGTTTGGTTCGGGTTAGTTTATCCATTTTGACACCCCTATAGCGAATATTAGTTGGATGTTATGATTTTAGGTTTTCTGATTTTTTTTATTATATTAAGATATCTGAAAATTTTATTACTTTAGATTTTTACAAAATCATTTGTTTTTTTTAGTTTCATTTCAAAAAATTATACTTTAACATCTATGATTTTATCTTTTATAAAATTTGGAATAATATCATTTTGAGTTCGGAATAGTTATTTTCAAAAAGGTATATTTGATCAAGAAAATTTTGGAAAATTACACAATTATTTTTGAGTTTAGAAGATTATATTAATTTTGAATATTTTGGTAAGATTTTTAATACTTTTCAGAAAATATTTTGTTATAATTAAAATAAATATGAAATTTATAAAAAAAAACATCTGTGTATTTAGTATCTTTAATGAATTATTAATATTTTAATATTTTCTAATATCATATTTTGTATATATTACTTGAACTAAAGGTTAGAATATAATATTAGAATGAGAAAATGACTAGGATAGCACTAAAAAAGTTTTTGTGACAAATATAGCCTATAAGAATAAAAATGACCAAAATAACACTTAATATTTTATCAGAAGAGATAAATATATACTTATACCACAATGGTAAATTAATTTAGACATTAGGGTTTAGAGTTAAGGGGTGGGGTTTTGGATTTAGGGTTTAGGGTTTAGGGTTTAGAGTTTAGGGTTTAAGGTTTAGTGTTTAGGTTTTAGGGTTTAGAGTTGGGGAGTGGGGTTTTGGGATAAGATTTCAAATTTTGAAAAAAAAAAATTAAATTTTTTAAAAGATAAAATTCTATTTTGGTCATTTTAGTTTTTTAGAGCTATTTTGTGACATAAACTTAGAAATATGCTATTTTGAAGATTTGCCCTATTAGAATTTGTAAGTAATCAGTTTTAGATAATATATGTTTAGAGTTTCAAAATAAATAAGAAAATAATATATAGTTGTAGATACAAAAGTTTAACATATGTTAATAATTTTATTTTTCATAAAAATATTACATAGTTTACAAAATTTTAACTCATTCTAATGGTGAAGGATAATTAATTTAAAATAAAGTATTTTTAAATTAAAATAGTTTAATGTACCAATTTAATATAATTTTCATATTTGATTCATAGAATACTTCTATTTCAATATAATATAGATTATAAATATATAACTTTTAAACACAAAACAGCATAGAATTTTTTTTTGTTTATAAGAATATTTTAATTAACATTAATTTATATAGTTGTAGAATTACATATGTCAAAATCTTTGTATTCCGTACAATTATTATTTATATTCCATAAATCACATTAGCAACCTAGTAATTTGTAATGAGAGTGCTAATTCAAATCAACATACGTCAAGATTCTTTGTATAGATGGTTTGTTCAGGGCCGATTTAGTTGGACTTGGAGTTTAAAAAAAGTAGGGAAAATTGTTTTTTTAGGCCAAAAGAATGATAACTATGTTCTATAAGGGTAATCTCATATACTTAATGTCTTATTAGTCTAAATATTTTCAAAATAGCAATATTGTCCTTAATTTCAATCAAAAATTTGAAATTACAGTTAATAAAAAAGGTTAAATATTAAAATATAATTTTAACTAAAATAATTTAAAAATATATAAAAAATCCCAAAAAAGGGAAATTGCCACAAATACCACTTTTCCAGTACCATTTTTCATGTTTACACTAACCACTTTTACCCCCACTTTTGATGAAGGATAAAAGACACTTATACCCTCAGGATTAATTAATCTAGACTTAGCATTTAGAGTTGAGGGGTGGATTATGATTTTTAGAATGTGGAATTTAGGATTCTATGAAATATATAAATAAATATTTAAAAATATATAAAAAAAATTTGAAAAAAAAACGAACAAGGGTATAAAAATTTTGAAAAAAAATTTTGAATTTGAAAAAGTATAATTTGAAAACATAAAAAAATATTATTATTTTATTTTTTATTTAAATAAGGATTTATTATATATATATATATATATAGGACAAGGGTATATAAGTCTTTTGCCATTTCAGATCAGGATCGACTGGTTCAGATCAAACGGTTTCCAAATCGATGTTTTAATTTTTTAATTTAAAAATTGATTTTATAAATCACAATTTTATTTTTATTTAAAAAAAAATTAATTTAATAAATATAAGGAAACTAAATATTTCCAAATATTCTCTTCCCATATTTTTGGAACTGATTATCTTTATCCTTAGAATCTGTATTCTACTATATGTAGAACACAGTAAACATGAGTGAAATCGATTTATACTAGTTTTAGATTTATAGTAATGCGTAGATTTCGATTTCTACATGTTTTAGATTTATAGTAATGTGTAGATTCCAGATTCTACAGATTTTAGAACGATATGTTAAGCGCGAAATGTGTTTTCCAAATATTTTTAAATTACTATTATTTACGTAGATCACGTATTCTAAGCATATTAGATTCAATGAAAAAAGTGGATTACATTTTCTACTGTGTAGAATGCCAATTCTACTTTTTGTAGAACAAAATATGAAATTACGATTTAAACATTTTTAGAATTATAAAAAAATACCAATAAGTTGATATAGGTATTTCATTAGTTACTATTTTTTTAAAAAAATTTGTTTGTAAAACTATTTATTTGATTTATTTTTGAAAATACTAAATGGTGTTAGCTAGAGGAAAAAGTGGTACAAAAAAGAAATTAGCGGATATATTTATCATTTTTTGGCCTAAAAAAACAATTTTTCCAAAAAAGTATTATCAGGTGTCTAATATTTGAGTACTTAAAACAGTTCTAACCATCAATTTGCATGGATTCCACTTCAATCCATTTTCGCAAATATGGATCATTTGTTTTGGAGAGTTGTACCAACTTTGGATATTCATCAATGCCTACGGTACATTTGGAAAGTTAGAAATATCATGGTTTTCATTAATATAAATGTGGATTCTAGAGATATTTTTAAGCTTGCAGAAACGGAAGCTGCAACACGGTTTGAGGTTCAGGCATCACTCTCACAACAAATTACACAACAGGAGGAGACAGTTTTCACAGCGTTGTCTTCGGTTCAGGGACGATGGTCTACGGTTCAGGGACGATGGTGTTTCACAGATGGTTCATGGAAAGCCTATGATATTTTTTCATGACAAGGATGGTATAGCACTTTAGAAGGTTTTGACGGTTTAATGGGAACAATAAATACAAGGGCTAGCCTTTCTCCATTACATGCCGAGCTAGAGGCTTTCATCTAGACTTTTGTAAAGTATGAGGAATCTACAATAATTTCATTGCAATGGACTGTTCCCAATTGATGAAGATGGTTTTTGAACATGCAGAATGGCCAACATACACAAGTTATTTAGAAGATAACCGGATCCTGAGAGAAAGCTTTAATCACTCCGCGATTATTCATTTACCAAGAACGAAGAACACAAGGGCTGACAGCCTGGCATGAAGTGCTCGGAATCAAACGCCACTCGTCGTTCAAATGGATGCAGAGTTGCCGAATTAGTTTGAAGAATCTTAGTTGAGTCTATATGTTGATGACAAAAAAACATTTGTAATGTAAAATTTTATTTTATTTTTAAATGAAATCTCTATAATGCATTGGATTTACTTCAACTCTAGTTTATGCTTTAACGAAAATAGAATAATGAACAAAAAAAACATTATTCTGTTTATAGAATAAATTCATTTTTACTCTATTATATAATAAAATATAATATAACTGAAATATATATTTCTTCTAAATTTCAATTTAGGAAAAATATGGAATGAGTTGGAGATAGTCTTACGCCTTGGTTAACAAATATATTGATTCAAGGCCACTTTCATCACGAGCCATACCGCCCACAGGCAACGCATATCTTTATCTATTTTGGCCGGTTGATGCAAATCACATGAAACCTGAGACTCAGCCTCTCCAAACACACCAAAAGAAATAAAAAAAGCATAATAATAATTATTGGAGGTGCTTTATCATCGGCAAAACTGTGATCTTTCGTAGCATTTAAATTCATAGTGGGGAATCTAAAATCGAAGGTAGGGACGCAGTTTGCTTCGTATGCCCCCAGTAATTTTATCCGAGTAATCAGTTCGATGCTCCTATGCATTCAGCTCTTCTTCTTTTTTTTACTTCTCGGTAAATATTATGTCTATTTTCTACAAATTTAAATTTTAACTTTAATATTTGGAATATATCGTCTATCCTCAATGAATGTCAAAAAAAGTTATTTACTTGTTATAAAAAAGTCAAGGAATATTGTTTATTTGTAAGGATTGGGAATGTCACTAAACTGGTTGTACCTTGCTTTTGGATTCTCACTAAACATATGTGCAGATGGCATATTCAGGTCTATCTCCTTTGGGTCTGCACCTTCTCTTGTGTGTTTTAGTTGATGTAAGGAAAAGTTTAAAAAATCATAGGTCTATCCCAAGAGTAAGGCAAGAGTTGTACAAAAAAGCGTAGCGAACCATCAGGAGAAGTCTAATAACATATTAAGAATCTAATATATTACATAAATTAAGCAAATCTATTTCGAAAAATTCAAGCAAATAAAACAATCAAAACAAAGTCAAAATCAAAAGCTAACTTAGTTAGAATAAGCAAATTTGAAAAAAAAACAAAGAAAGTGGTGTGACGGTTAAAACAGCTTATTTTTTATGGTCCACACTGTTAGAAATCAGTTGAAAAGAACCATTTTAGATTATTGTTTTTTTTTGTAGCAGCTTATTTTTTGTATCAGTTAAAACAGCTTATTTTAGATTATTTTAGATTATTGTAAATCGTATTTTGTCACAACTTTCCAACGGATCCCTATATTTCCACTAGATAACAATATAAATAATGAAAACAAGAAAAAAATATAATATCTATTCCTAAAATTTTATTACTGGTTTTATTCTTTTAAGACCTGGTAGCCTCTATTTTTTACTTTAAGATAAAGGATTTTTTTCTCCAATGGTTACATGTATTTTATACCCTAAAAAGAAACTATTCTAAAAAATATTTTTTTATTTTATTAATTTATGATACAATTTTTAACTTTCGAAATATAAAATTTTTATCATTTTATTTTATAATAATGTACTACCACAATGACAATATTATTTTAAAACTAAAATTTTATTATAATACATAATTATAAAAAAATGATGTACTAAACAGTATATTTAAATGTGTAAATCATATTATATAATTTTATTCTTGTGTAAAACGAAAACATATTAAAATGAAAGATCATTTCGTAAAGAAAAAGTTTCATTATATTAATAGAATAATGAAACAGTGTTACTCTATATTTGGTGTACTATTATTGATCTTTCTACATTTAATGCAAGATATAGCGCATCATTAGAATGATTTTTACTCTATATCAGGTGTTAAAAGAAAAAATAGATTAGAAAATAGGAGATGAGCTAACATTATTATATAATTAACCAAAATTGTATCATTAACCTAATATTCTAAGCTAATCGGGTCATGTGACAAGTGAGAATAACTGGAAAGTGAGAATCCAGTTTAATTTACGATGGCTAAAGTACTTTGGGGTTAAACTGAAAATAGTTAAATTAAGGGTGCAACCAAAATCGTATGTTTATAGCCATCAACCAAAGTCTTTAATTTTTTTTTCCTTTGTGGGTCATTATGGTATATTAATGGTTCAAGAAAAATGTATATACTGAATCTGCATCGTAAAATAAATAAATGTACTAGAGTTTAATGGGTAGCTAAGAGATTAACATGTTTCAACATCAACATATGGTTACTAAAAATATATGACCATTCAATAAGATTAAATCTAATAACATTATTTTTAATGACAATTTCAAAATGTGTATTTGATAACAAAGATATTGTTCAGCGGCACAATAGTTGTTTGGTATCTTGATTGGGATCAATCAACGATTTTCACAGGGTCACCTCTTCCTATGTTCGTAGAGGTGATGATCCGGCTCAACTCTGAACGGAGTTGACAGATGCACATAACGAGATTTTTTTTTTTTTTGCTAAAACGTTAGTATCATATAAATATGAAAAAAGGAACTTACAAAGTTGTAATCCTAAAGACAACACTTCCAAGGCAAAAAAAGGAAAAACAAGGAAGTATTACAAGGGAGTAGTGGAGTTTCAATCACAGAGTTTACTCAAACTTTAGCCAAGAAGACAAGAGAGTGTTGTCTCCTTCCCCTCCTTCCTAAGAAAATATTTCTCACCTCTCGATCAATAATCCTGAAAACCGTGTCCGGAGGGATAAGAACTTGGTTATGGAGGATATTATTTCTCTGACGCCAGATGTGGTAGAGAGTAGATTGGGTAACAATTTTCTTCAATGTGCAGAAATTTCCTCGGGCTGGTGCCTTTCCATTTTACGTAAACTGAAGCCAAGAGGACAAGAGGGTGTTGTATTTTCTCCTGTCTCTTCTTCCTAAGAGAATGTTGCGCACCTCTCAATCAATAATCCTAAAAACCGTGTGTCGGTGGGATAAGAGCCTGATTATGGAGGATATTATTTCTCTGCCGCCAAATGTGGTAGAGAGTTGATTAGGTAGCTATCTTCTTCAAAATGGAGACATTTCCAGAGGCCGGTTCTTTGATCCATGAGAGAAATTTCGTCCAGTTCATGAAGCACAGAGTAGGGGAGGCGAATCTGAGTAGCACAAACCTCCAAATTTCGGAACTATACCCACAGGTGAGAAGAATATGATCTCGTGTTTCAATTCCAAACAAGCAGACAGGGCAGTTGCTGGCATTTGTGACCCCCATGAGTAGCTTCAGGAGAGATTTCCACACCCATGAGTCAGTGTCTGAAGCCTGAATTGTCCAGAAGCTATTGTGTCTCAGATTGTGATATCCATGCCAAGAGGACCACATGGAAGGTTTTTCCGAGAACAGGTGCCAAATGTAACGAAGACATAAGGTTGTGTTCCAGACTGTTAGTCTTCTTAATCCTAAGCCACCTTCTACTTTTGGCAAACAAACAATAGACCAGGAAACCTTCGCTTGTCCTATACGATCCATGTTTCCGGACCAAAGGAACCTAACACACATAGACTCAATCAGACGGATGCACTCTTTAGGTAGAACAAACGTGGAGATCCAGAAATTTATCGTTCCCATAATAACTGAAGCCAAAAGCTGAGCTCATCCTGCAAAAGATAGTATTCTCACTGTCCATGATCTGAACTTACTGTTTAGTTTGTCCAGGAGAGGCTCATATTCTGAGATTTTAAGCTTTCGGCTCATGAGAGGAAGACCAAGATAACGGATTGGCAGTGAACCAGCGGTGAATCCATAGCTGTCCATAGAGTTTGATTCAATCTGGTTCACTCCCGCCTTGAACAGCTGAGTCTTTGCCGCATTTATTCTCAGATCAGACCAGGAGGCAAAATCATCTAAGGCCTCGTTAACTCCGTGAAGTGAAGAACTTTCACCATCAAAAAATATCATGACGTCATCAGCAAACATTAAGTGGGTAACCTTCAACTCAGTCGTTCTTGGGTGATAGTGAATATAGGCCGCCTCAAACCTTGAAAGAAGCAGTTTAGAGAAGACTTCCATGGCAAGAACAAAGAGATAAGGGGACAGTGGGTCTCGCTGTCTCAAACCCCTTGAGCTTTTGAAGTTACTCTCAGCACTCCCATTGATCGAAATTGTGAAGGATGGACTGCAGATACATTCGGAAATTCATTGAATGAACTGAAGTGGAACATTCAACGCCCTTAGAGCTGCAAGAACGAAATCCCATCTGACAGAGTCAAACGCTTTTCTGAGATCGACCTTGAGCATTGCCTTCGGTTCACTGTCTGACCTATTGTAGCCCTGAACGAGATCTGTCGCTAGTAGGACATTTTCTCCCAGGAGCCTTTCAGGCATAAAAGCAGACTGGTGTGGCGATATAATTTCCATTAGAACGGGCAGGATTCTTGATGCTAAGAGTTTGGATACAACTTTGTAAATTGTATTCAAACAAGAGATTGGTCTGAAGTCTGAGGTCGTTGAAGCATTGGGTATTTTTGGGATTAAAACCAGAGTTGTTGCATTCCATTGCCTTAGCATAGTACCTGAAGAAAAGAACTCTTCTATTGCTTCACAGACTTCAGATCCAACAATATCCCAGAAGCCACAAAAGAATTCCGCAGAGTAGCCATCAGGTCCACAAATTTTGTTATGGGGCAGGGCGAAGAAGACATCCCTGATCTCCGCTCTCGTAAACGGCTTTACCAGGGCACGTTTCCGATCATCATTGCACTTGTTAGGTAGTAACAGATCCATATCCTCTTGAATGAACATTCGTGGCTCTTCTATATCGCCTAGGAGGGTGGAGAAATACTCAATGCAGTGATTCATCACCCCTGATTGAGTATCAAATCTCTCCCCTGATGGCGCAATCAGGTAATGAATATGGTTTATAGCTTTCCTCATGTTCATCATTTGGTGAAAGTAAGCAGTGTTACAGCCCCCGTTTGCCAACCATTGAACCCTAGATCTTTGAAGGAAGAAATTCTCCTCGGCTTTGACAAGCAAGAGCCACTTCTGTTGCGCTTGAAGTTCTAGAGTTGCATTGTGTGTTGAGGGCTCCGACATTGTATCAGCCTGGTGTTGCAGTAGAATCTCGTGAGCCTCTTTTACTCTTTTTTCATTTCCCGAATAGTTTGACCTACTGAATTCTCGGATCTCCTTTTTTAATAGTTTCAGCTTCCTGGCGAGACGGAACATCGCAGACCCAACAACGTTGAAAGAATACCAGTGGTAACATATCATGGAGTGGAAATCCTCATTTTTAAGCAGGAAGTTATAGAACCTGAATGGTGCTTTCCTGTGATTTAACTCCAGCTCTAGGCTCACTCCCATTGAGGCATGATCAGAGAAATCTCTTTCCCCAATCATAGCGTAAGATGATGGATAGGCTGACGACCAAGCTTCATTAATCAGCACTCGATCCAATTTCTTTGCAACCGGCTGTAGAGGGTTCATGTTCCACCAAGTGTATTCACTTCCCCGGTAATTCAGATCGTTTAGCCCAGAGAAGCGAAGACACTCTCTGAAAACACGGGTATTACTGTCAACATTCTCAGTGGCAGTGGCTGAGTGCTCCATAGGATGCCTGATCTGGTTAAAGTCTCCCAAAATAATTCAAGGCCTAGCAGACATATCACCACTTGTTGAAACCTCTTTAATTTCCTCCCATAAGGTGTTTCTAACCTCGGCGAAATTCTAAGCATAAACTACACAAACTACAATCCATTCCGTAGCATCTGGCAGCAAAATATTACCACATAACGAGATTTCAACAATGAGGATTGAGCATCAAGCGACATGCCAACAGTTGTAAACCATGAAAAGTATGTTTGCCATACATGTGGAGGGACTTGACAGCTACTCGAGCTCTAGAGATTATACATAAAAATATTAATATCATCATACAACAAACTTTGGAGGAGCAAGCTGACCTGGAACGAATAACGGATAAAGCGGTTCCAAAGACTAGTGTTGAGTTCTTCAACGACGTTGATTTGAAATAGTTTCTATTTTTTTTTTTTTTGACAGTAAGAAATTTACAGACTCATGTTGACTCTGTAAACCAAGTTGGTAACTAGGCATCCACGTGAACGACAAAGGACAATTGCTTCCTTGCACTACGTGCTAATTTATCCGCCCAAAGATTCGCCGTCCGAGGTACATGGACAATGTCTGAGTTGAGAAAGCTTCCTTTGAGGAGCTTGATATCTTCCAAATAGCTTTCAAATGCTGGTCATTCTTCTGGATCCGAAACTATCTTCACCAATTGAGAACAATCCGTTGCAAACGTAACCTGGAACTGTCTTAAGTTCTTCATACATTCCATAGTCCAAATCAAAGCCTCCACCTCCGAATGAAGGGGAGAGAGGCATGCCCTTACATTCCTTGCCCCCAATAAACCATCAAACCCCTGTAGAGTACTATACCAGCCTTGCCCTGACATTAACTCCTTATCCTTCCATGATCCATCAATAAAACACCATCTACCTAATGTCTCTAAGGGAGAGATGGTTTGTACCGAAGGCCCCCTCGTTGGTTCATTTCCTACTTGTGCTTCTGCCCAGAGTAATGATTCCACTTCAACTAAATTTAGAGTGTCCCGCGGATCAATATCCAAATTACTGAAAACTTTATTATTGCGAGCTTTCCAGATATACCATAGAATCCATGCAAACTGATGATCATCCATTTTCGGTTGCACTCTCCAAAAGAGATGATCCATATTAGCAAATAAAGAGCTGCTAGGGAAAATATTAACTGTTAGGGAAGATATTAGGTGATGACGGAATCTTGGATAGGGCCCACACTTGACGTGCAGGGGGACATTCAAAAAATACATGATTTATTGATTCTTCCAGATCTCCACAGCGAGCACAACATATATCTCCTTTTAATCCTCTTGCCTTTAGATTTTTCATTACCGAAATACATCCTGACACCAATTGCCATAAAAAGTGCTTTATCTTTGGTGGACACCGCACTTTCCAGCAGAAAGCTTTAAGTATATCCACAGTGGGGCCATATAAATCAGGAGTTTTTACCCTGTCAGGATAAACTCGTTCAACTTGATAACCTGATTGGACCGAATATTTTCCATTATTAGTAAAATGCCAGCCATTTCTATCCGCAATCTGGTTCCTACTTAAAAGAATACTTTCAATAATTTTTGCATCCCTCGGATCCACGAGAGCCCTTATTGCCTGTACATTCCATGAGCGAGATTCCGGATTGATGAGGGAATCCACTGTGAGGTCCGGATAAATGTTATGAGAATTTTTGTTTGCAGGTCTCGGGCGAGTGGCTGGGATCCAAGGATCATTCCATACAGAGATAGATGTTCATGTTCCCACCCTTTTAATTAGTACTTTACAAACCAGAGATCTAGCAGAAGTAATACTCCTCCAGCCATACGACGGGGAGTAAGAACGGATCGGTTCCAGGGGTGAAGCATTTCTATAATACCGTCCTTTGAAGACTCTTGAGAACAAAGTATTTGGTTTCTTAATTAGCCTCCATAGTTGCTTACCAAGCATTGCTGTATTAAAATCTATAAGATCCTTAAAACCCAATCCACCATTTTCTTTGGTTTCACACAATTTATCTCATGATTTCCAATGCATACCTTTTGAACTCCCTCCTGGGCTCCACCAAAACTTAGATGCTGCGCTCGTTAATTTTTTAACAGTAGCCTTCGGTAACCGATAAACAGATATAACATGATTTAGCAGTGCCGTAACCACCGATTTAATAATAACCTCTTTTCCTCCTTTCGTAAAAAATCTAAAAGTCCATCCATTAATCCTATTATTCAACTGTTCATGTACAAAGCCAAAAACTTGAACTTTTGACCCACCAAGACTCTCTGGTAAACCTAAGTAGGATCCCATACCACCTATGTTCTGAATTCCCAGAACATCCCTTAGCTCTTGATGATTAACCTCCTCAATCTTATGTCCAAATTGAATTGATGATTTGTTGTCCCGAGACTTTCTCATATTCTTTTAGAATCCTGAGAATGGTTTGACACTCCTCCTTATTTGCCTTACAGAAGAAGAGGCTATCATCTGCAAATAGCAAATGGGAAATTGCTGGACACGATCTTGCCACCTTTAAACCAGTAAGCTGTTTCATTCTCTCTGCCTTCTTAATATTCGCAATTAGTGCCTCAGTACACAGAATAAATAAATACGGAGACAAAGGGTCCTCTTGCCGCAGACCCCTCTGAGGAGTAATAAGACCATGTGGCTAACCATTAATAAGTACCCTATATTGAACCGAAGAAATACATTCCAGTTTCAATTCAGCCCAGTGAGGGTCAAAACCCATTTTGTAAAGAAGAGCCACAATAAAGTTCCACTCTATTCTATCATATGCCTTACTCATATCCGTTTTGATCGCCATAAATTTATTCTGGCAGGACTTGTTAGTTCTCAGTCCATGAACCATTTCCTGCGCTATAAGGATATTAGCCGATATCAGCCTTCCCGCCACAAAAGCCGATCGTGTCTCCGAAATTATCTTGGTAGACAAATTTTCAATCTTTGACACAAGACCTTCGAAATAATCTTATACCCAACATTACATAGACTTATTGGTCTTAATTCTATCATCCTCGTGGGTCTCTCTACCTTCGGAATCATACATATATTAGTAACATTTAACCGTGTATCCATATTTCCCGTGAGAAGGAAATTTGTTCACCATCTCAACAACATCCCTCTTAATTATATGCCAGGAATGCTGGAAAAAAAGAGCTGTCATCCCATCTGGGCCTGACGCTTTTTCCGGGTGCATCATGAATAGAGCTTGTCGTACCTCTTCCTCTGTTGCCCTTCGCAGTAATATTTGATTCATTTGTGGAGAAATAGATGGTACTATTTCATCCAAAAAACTATCAAATTCCGTTTGATCCGTGGTCGTAAATAAATCCTCAAAATAATCAACTGCCACCTTCTCAACTCCTTTCTCATCCGTTATCCAATTACATGTTTCATCATGGAGTCCCACTATCTTATTACGAACCCTACGTTGCTTTGTCAACGCATGATAAAATTTAGTATTCAAATTTCCAGATGAATGCCACATATTCCTACTTTTTTGATGCCAGTATTCCTCCTCATCCTTATAAGCCTCTTGCAATTTCCTAGAAACCTCAATAATCTCATCTTGTGATCTATTATTATCCATTTGTACCTCCTCCAATGCTTGTTGGAGCTCTTGGATTTTATCCTTCCCATATGGTTGATTATCTTTACGCCATGAAGATATTTCATGACGACAGTTAGTGATTTTTGTAACCAGATCTCCTAGATGTGCATCCTGACTCTCCGTCCAGCCGGCTACAATCGATTCCATAAGACCCTCTTGACCAATCCATCTTTTATCGAACCTAAATTGTCCTCTCTTTTTCCTTGTAGTCTTGTCTTCTAGGAAAGCAATTACTGGTCTGTGATCAGAACCTACCGTTCTTAGATACTCTGTATAAGAACATGGAAAAAGCGCATGCCATTCCTCATTTGCCAAAGCCCGATCCAAGCGGCATCTAACCATCACTGCTCCTTTTCCTTTACCTCTTCGACCTTGCCACGATAGTGTATTCCCACGAGCTGGAAATTCTGGTAAACCAGTATTCCGAATCATATTATTGAAGGGAATAAATGACGTTGTACATCGTAAAGAACCCCCATCCTTTTCATGATTCCCAGTGATCTCGTTTAAATCTCCAATAATGAACCACGGTTCCGATCGTGCTACTCCGAATCGAGTTAATCTCTCCCATACCTGTTCTCGTAATTTTTTTACCGGATCCCCATTAACAAAAGTAAGAAAAACTTTCTTACCTTTAACCATTGACTCAATATCAATCATCCTATTGCTTGAATATAGAATTTTAACTTGAAATTCATTATTGTAAAAAAAAGCTAATCCACCACTTCTCCCATTTGGGTCCACCGTAACCAAACTATCATATCCAAAATGATCCTGAAACCTTTGTACGAATTCAAAATTCTGTTTTGTCTCGGATAAAAATAAAATTCTGGTTTATGTTTATGCCATATTTTCTTAAGATAACTTATGGTCCAATGACTCCCAAGTCCTCTACAATTCCAGCTTAGTATTTTCATAAATATGATTGTAAGAGAATCGTCTTTATCAATCCATGAGGCCATACACCCACAGACTTGTCCAATATAAATTAATTCCTTTTTCCCATATTTCCATTGTCTCTTCCTGGAACTGCTATAATTTTCCATTGCCCATAAAATTACCCAAAATCCTAGAACTTGGTGTATCTTTGGGTTTGGTGTATCACCCGCATACCATGAGCCATCCGCTGTTTCCAGATACCAAATAGAAACCCGTGCATAACACCACACATAATATCTTGCATACTTTATCTGCATTCGATCCAGTTCGTGGTTTAAAGAGACCAGAACCTGAGACCATATCCCTAGCATTTCATACTTGCGTCTGCCACACCAATTCACCAAGCCAAACCACCGTAACCCGTTTTGTTCTCCTCTCAACAACACAACCCAGACCACAGTCGTGTGCCCATAATCTCCCCTGGAAAGAAAATCTCTAAAAGAACAGCTATAATAACAATCCAATACCACCATATACCAACCTGTTAATGTCATAATCAAACAAACAAACCTTCCCTGGATTGTCTTAACCCATTGTTCCATAATTTTCCACTCAGACAAACCATTTCTAATACTAGATCCCATGTACCAGAAAGCCAAATCACCATTAATAATCCAAAACTTCAAGCAATCAATACATATCGCAAATAACCTTTGCAAAAAAGGGAAAAGCTAAATAATGAAAACCCTTAACCCCAAAGACGAAACAGATGCTCATAAAACTTATTAAAACACTTAAAAACACCCTCCCAACAACCAAACTCCACCTGAAACAAGTACCTCGAGACCTCCGCAATCTCGTGTTAATTGAGATCGAGAATGATATCCACCAAACATGTATCTCCCAGATATTTTCTTGCCAAAAACCGATCCAGTTTCCATCCGGACTCCACGCCCCCGAATCCGATCTTCACGATTCTGACCCGTAGTATTCTCGGTCCCCGCTCGCATCTCCTCTCTGATTCCAGGCTCCAATCGCCGAGAATCCATAAGAAAACCCTAGATCGCAAAGTCGATCGCCGCTCGCCTACACCAGTAAAAACATTCTATTTTTAATAGTTTCTATCTTCGTATATATTATAATAATTCAAAACAAATTTTAAAATAAGACATAAATAAAATGGAACTTATAAAATTGTAAACAATTTTTTAATAGAATTATAAAACAAAATAATAATCTAGTTTCTATATTATTATTTTGTTTTATAATTTCTATTAAAAAATTGTTTACAATTTTATAAGTTCCATTTTTTGTATGTCTTATTTTAAAATTTGTTTTGAATTATTATAATATATAAATTTAGTTATTATTTTATTTAAATAAAGGTATACATTTATAAGTTAATTCTTTGTTAACTTAGCAATTAATTAACATTAAATTAAAAGAAATCGTCTCTAATTCATTGTTAACTTAACAACAAATTAACATTGACTGTCGCAGTTAATTTGTTGCTAATTGATTAAGCGTTTAAGCACACACCAATTAACCTAATGTGCCAACAATACCACAATCGAATGATATGTCTTTGTAGTATTTTAGAATCGAATCCACAGAGAACTAGAGACTTATAACACCAAGAATACACAA
>NC_027756.1:7248704-7250902 GCF_000695525.1 Brassica oleracea var. oleracea
TATCCCACCTTCATGATCATCTTCATATCTCTACTACTTGCTTCATAGAAAAGGGGCTTATTGTACTAAATAAATATTCCAATAAAAGATGATCATTTTTACTAATGAATATTTTAGTTTGAGTTCAATCCCTTCTTACCGCTTCAGTTACGTTTTACTTTGGATGATTAGTGATGTAGAGTGAGCTACGATGACACTAGAATATTCTTTAGTCAGAGAATTCCTATGATGAATGTCTTATTTTAATCGTTGAAAACACCAAGGATTAAAGAACACCAATGTAGTGAAGATGGACGTTTAAGGGGAGAAGGAGGCTGAAGTGGAGGATGAGATTGAACTGAAAATGAAGGTTGCATGGGAGGTTCAAGAGGCAAAGGGTGATACAAAATGTTGTAGATCAAATGTTAGTAAACCCGCATGAAGCAAAATTACTGGCTCTCCCTCACGGTTTGCGATCTTTGAAGAAGATGAAGGAGAAGGAAATAGTTTGGCAGTACAAATAGACACAGATAGTTATTCAAATTTCCACTTAACTTGAAAGAGAAGAAGGGGAGACTGAACATGTGTCAGTCAGTCAAACGATGGAGGAAGAAATCCAAAAGGAGAAACACGAGGAGAAACAGCTTATCTCATATTTTCATCGAAATGTAAAAACAAAAAATTCAGATTGTTTTGATTCAAACACTGCAAATGCAAAGGATCTAGCTCCTAGCGTAGCAGGTAGAAGAAGAATCACCCAGAAGAAATAATCATGTCAGCTTTGTGTTGGGTTCCTCCTAGTGGGGAAACCCAATGGTGTGATTGTGGTGAAAATGAGAAGTTAATCTAGAGGATCAAAGTGACCACTTGAGAAATTCATCTTGAGCAAACTTTGATGCTCTAGGTAACACAATCACATATTTTAAGTTTGGGCCAATGATATTTATCCATGAGATGGTATTGGGCATTGGTGGGTTAGTGAGACAGGACTATATAACCTAATTTTGTGGTAAGCTAAGCAAAAAGAAAGCAAGAACTAAGAAAAGGAAGCACAAGAGAGAAAGGAGATAAAGAGGAAAGTCGTCTTGGTTTGTCAAGGCAGGGTTTGGAGGGTCAAACGGATCCTGATCTGGCTGATACTTTGTGGGAAGCTTCGTCATTCAGTTGGTTAGAGGTTCACCAAAGGGATTTGGATTTCAACGGTTGGATCTTCTGAGATATGGGTTTTAGTGAAGCTGGTTGTCAGTATTTTTCAGCAGTTCTGTCTTGAGTGTTTGGTAAATTTGACGGTGAGGTCTTCTCTGTTTTGAGCTGGGATTTGGCAGAGGTACTACTGGGTTGTTGCTGCTGGTCTTGAAGCTTTGTGTTGCTCTCTTGTGGTTGTGTTCTTGTGTTGGAGATAGCTTTTGTAGCTGAGTCTCTGTTCTGTTCAGGTTGTTGAACAGGGAGGACGTGGTTGTACTCACATACATTTATATAGTGGATTGTTGAGTGGACTACGGTCCCGTGGTTTTTTTCTTCTCACATCGAGTAGGTTTTCTACGTAAAAAGTGTTTGTCTCATTTAGTTATTGCTTATACTATATCCTGCTATCTTCGAAGTATTTTCCTCTCAGATTCTCACAAGGTCAGGGGGAACACGATAGTACATTCCGCTGCACTGTGTGTTTTAACCCCATCAAAGTGGTATCAGAGCTTTTGGTTTTAGAGCTTTGGGGTTGATAACTTCGGGTTATGGTTGCTTGTGAGAATGATGGAAAATACGAGCAGGGTGATAAGCTTGAATGGTGCTAAATATCATCTATGGAAGGGTAAGATGGAGGATTTTCTCTTTGTTAAAGAATTCCATTTTCAAGTCTTCGAGGAGAAGAAATCTGAGAAGAAGACGGATAAAGAGTGGAAGCTTCTGCATCGCCAAGTGTGTGGGTTGATAAGGCAGTGGGTAGATGATAATGTGTTGCATCATATTGAGACTGAGACGGATGCTCGTTCTTTGTGGAAGAAGCTGGGGCAGTTGTATGCAAGGAAGACCGGAAACAACAAGATGTACATGATCAAGAAGTTGATTGAGCTGAGGTATCAGGAGGAAACTCCGATGACGGGTCACTTGAATCGTTTTAGGGATTGCTCAACAAGCTGTCTGATATGGGCATCAAGTTTGATGATGAGATTCACGGTCTATGGCTTCTCGGTACTTTACTGGATTCTTGAGAGGTTTTT
>NC_027756.1:7251502-7261864 GCF_000695525.1 Brassica oleracea var. oleracea
CTTGATGATGAGGGTTATTTCAGTTTGCACGGTGGTGGTAAATGGAAGCTCTCTCGCGGTGCTTTGATTGTGGCTCGAGGTGAGAAATCCTCATCCTTCTATTAGATGCAGGCTAAGGTCTCCAAAGACGCGGTTAATGCGGTGGAGAATGATGGTGCCATGGAGTTATGGCATAAGAGACTCGGTCACATGAGTGAGAAGGGAATGTCTGTGTTGTCTAAGAATGAGGTGATTCCAGGAATCTGTGGTTTGCACCTGCAGAAGTGATCGCATTGCTTTGCGGGAAAACAACACAAGGTGTCTTTCAAGTCTTATGCGCCTTCTAGGAAACCCGAGGTACTCGATTTGGTACATTCAGATGTGTGTGGTCCAATGAAGACAAGATCCATTTGCGGCGCATCATATTTTGTGACTTTCATTGATGATCATTCAAGGAAGTTGTGGTTATTTCCTATGAGGACGAAGGCTCAGGTGCTGGGATATTTCACCCATTTTGTGGCGTTGGTAGAGAGACAAACGGGAAAGAAGCTGAAGTGTATCCGCAGTGATAATTGTGGAGAGTATTCTGGACCATTTGATGCTTATTGTAAAGAGCATGGAATAAGACATCAGTTCACGCCACCATGATGATCTAATTAGGATTTAGTACTCCCGGTGAAGAAACCCGTGAGGAAGCTGTTGCTGATTCCAAGCGGATCGATTATCTCTGCAGTCATCTATGTTTTCTCCGCAAGGTCATCAGGTGAGTGGAAGCTACTTTATTTTTTTCTCTTTTGAATTTGATGTATGGTCATCATCATGCACATGCTTTGAATTATGTTTTTTTTTCTGTTTCCAGGGAGAAGGGTGTCAACATAAAAGGATACTTTGCATGGGCTCTTGGAGATAATTATGAATTCTGCAAAGGTTTTACCGTTAGATTCGGACTTAGTTACGTTACCTGGACAGACCTCAATGATAGAAATCTCAAAAAATCTGGCAAATGGTACCAAAGCTTTATTAACGGTACCACTAAGAACCCTGCCAAACAAGATTTCTGCCCCCCAAACCTCTCCTTCCAGAACCAGAAGAAGAAGCTCTCAGATGCATGAAACACTTTATCCCACCATCATGATCATCTTCATATCTCTACTACTTGCTTCATAGATAAGGGGCTTGTTGTACTAAATAAATATTCCAATAAAAGATGATCATTTTTACTAATGAATATTTTAGTTTAAGTTCAATCCCTTCTTACCGCTTCAGTTACGTTTTACTTTGGATGATTAGGTTTTACAAATTATAAAACTTGGCATGTCAGCTATTCATGTGAGATTTGTGAGATTTAGATAAGAGAGTCTATGTGTAAATGCGAGAACTATAGCAAGAATAGTACCATAAAGTACATAAGAGAATATCTCTACAAAAATGTGTGTTATTTACTAGTATTTTTAAAGTAAATTTATTGCATAGAAATCTTCACAGTATTCGATATCGACCTTAGATTCTGTCAGCATTTGCCTCCAAGAAAACCCTAGATTCTTCAATCGCGGCCTCCTCTGAGCTGAGCCTAAGTTCTGATACCAATTTGTTCAACTTAACGCTCAGATTGCGACCTAGATTTACTCGATTGCTAGAATATAAAGAACATGAAAGAAGACAGGGTTTGTTCACCAGGCGTTCAACTCCTTTTTCGAATGTGAGGAAGAGATATTCTCACCAGGGCTGGTTAGCCCAGCAATACACTATCTCAGCTCAAACTCGAGCCCCGATCAACAACTGATCACAATCTTCTTCTCCGATCTTATCTTCTCTCTCTCTCTGATTACAATCTCTCTATCTTTCCTATCAGCTAGAGATATAAAGTAAGTTCTAACGACTTATACAGCGTCTTTTTACAACACTCCCCCCCAATGCTAAAACACGTGCAACTTGACCAAGCTATAACCGGCTTAAATCACTTCTAATCTAACCGGTCAATCAAACCAGTTTACATACATTCATAATACACAGACTCGGATTCCTCTCATCCTGAGGTAAACCCACTCAGCTTCATATCTTGCGAACTTAGCAACTCAGTTCTCAGTCACCCTGAGAAACCTCAATTCTTCCCTCATCTTTCCCTCATATTTATGGGATTGTACTGCATAGCAATCTTCACAACATTGATGATATTCTCACTTACCAACTCATGAACAAAGTTGTACTTCACGTCCACATCATTTTTCCTCCGTGGAGCACTGCGTTTCTTGATAGTGCAATATCACTTTGAGAATCACAAAACACATCCACTTGGGTTGGTCTTAAGCAAAACCCAACTCGTTCATAAAACCCTTGAGCCATACTGCTTCCCGAGCTGTTTCACTCAATGCAATGTACCTCGGTTGTTGATAGTGCCACTACTTTCTGTAAACTCGACCTCCAGCTTACTAAATTCCCTCCAAACGTGAATACCATTCCTGTCGACCTCTTTTTATCCAAGTCTGCACCATATTCTTCATCACAGTACCAATAAAATGCCATTGCTTCTTGTGTTAAAGCATCACCTTGATATCATTTTCTTTCTCTACCTCTTCTTATTCTTTCAGATCATTGATTTTCTTGATACCGACGAAAACATAAATCACAGGTTACTCCACTTAAGTTACCTCCACCTATACAACCGGCACCACCATATACCACTGCATTAGTTTCTGCTACTGTCGTCATCCGTCATTCAATTGATATCATTTCATATTATCTTCCGTGTAGATCGTACTGTCCAATCTGGTTTGGAGGAAACGCTAGACGGGGTTCTGTCATTGCCGCCATTAACTGACACGCCAACGTCAGTGGTCATCCATTTCCTAACTTTCATCGAAATAGAACAAAAATAACGCACGCCCAGAATTTATGTTGCTTTCATATTGTCTTCCCCGTCTTCTTTATGTTTAACACTTTTAAGTTTTCTAAGTCTGGTCTATTATACATAGTTATATAGTATAGTTTAATATTATATACGATTTTTCAGATTTTAATTACATTATATTTTAAATTTGGGTTTATTAATTAGAGTTTACTGATTAGTCTTTAGGGTTTAGTATTTGAAAAATGAGGATGAAATTAGAAATAGGGTTAAAATAAGTTTTAGTATTTTACATTTTTATTTATTGTGTTCTATTCTATTATTATATATATATAGAATGGAAATGTAACACAATATACATTATGTTTGTTTTATTTATGTTCTATTCTTAGTGTAACCTAATATATTATATAACTATATTATTTTATTATGTTTTATTCTATTTGTTGATATCTATAGAGTGTTCTATTTTATTTTGAAATATAGTTTGTAATTTTCATATGTTTTAAAATCGTTTATTGTTTTTGAACATTGATAATTTCTACTAAAAAGTTAAAAATTTGTACTATCAAATCTTAATAGTATTTGTCTATATCAGATTCCTTTTTAAAAAAAAAAATCATTTTCTATTATTCAAAAATTTGTAGTATATTATTCATAGAGATTTTTAATACAGTTGTGTTCTTATTATGGCCTAACATTTCTAAAAAAAATCACCATTCACAAGAAGTAATTTTTCTTTCTCATTCTCTGCCTTTTTTTGTAGAGAAATAAAGAACAAAATTATTCCTTGTTAAATATGGAGTGGAACAACCATTCTTTTTTGTTCCTGCAATTTTATTCCTCGACGATTTTTTCTTATTTGTTCCTCTTGTTTTCAGAAAGGTCACCAGTCGGAGCCGTTATGTATTTATCAACGTCATCAGCTATTTTCACTTTTACTGTCTACTAGGTGTTTTCCTACACCAAGTACAGAAATAAAATTTTAAAGTTTAAATTATATTTAAAGATAAGATTTTATTAATTTTTAGATTTTATTATTTGCTTACAATTTAATTTTAACTTTTAATATAAATTTATGTAATAATTAAGACAAAATCATTTATATTTATATTTAATAATATATTTTTATATTTAAAATTATATTCTTGAAAAGATAGTTTTATCATTTATTTTGATTAAAATATATATAAATAAAATTTTATAAAATTAACTTAAAATTCTGTTAGGTATATAATTATCAAAACGTAAAACTAAATAATATTTTTTTTTAAATAAATATTAAAAAGAAACTAACAGTATCCAGATAAAAATATTACAATTTTTAAATAAAAAACTCCATAAAATTTTGAAGAATTTTTTTAGTTATAAAAATTAGATATTTATAAAAAATAGAATTAAATAATATTTTGAAAATTATAAACTATTATTATATTTTAATTTCTACTATTATATTATTTATTGTTATATTAATGATGATATATGATGTTATATTAATGATGATATATGAGTTATTACCGTATTTAAAAAATTTTGCCAAAAATATAAAGAAACTCAAATATAAATCTATCTAAGAGGAATGTGCATATCACAATTAGATCAATGTCATGTCATATTTTATACTAAACCATGTCATTATTATATTTTTCAAAACTACACATGACAAATCACTTTTTAAATAATGGATAAAGGATTTTCTACATACAAAGTTATAACCAGATAAAAAAAGATGTTAAATGTTACTTCTAATTAAATCATGTCAAAATCATAGATATATTTTTTATTTCCTATCCAAAATTGGCTACTCTCAGCAAATTAACCCTTCTTCATACGTCAATAAAATCATTTAGGCAAAAAAAAAAAACTTTGAAGCCTCGGTTTTTTTTTTAGAGGAGCAAGTGGGTCAGTGGTCGCACCACCTCTGCTGCCATCTCACCAAGCGGAGTTCGAACCCTGCAACTGCCTCTATCAAGAGGAACTACTAGGCCATTGTGCCACAGAGAAAAAAAAAATGAAGCCTCGGTTTGGTCTAACTATTTCACGTACGAACGAAAAGATGAATCCACACAATAAAAAAAAAAAAAAGAAAAAAAGGCGAACTCGATAAAATAACAAAGAAAAAAACAAAAATCCCTTTAGGGCAGGAAGAGAAGAAGTACTTCTGCAAGAATCAATCGCTTCTACTGGTTCGTACTCAACCCTAATCTCCATCGATCTCCGATCATCATCCTTGTCTATCTTCTCTTTTTGATTGATTCTGACTCTTTTCTTCGAGAAGCTTCACGCTTTCTACTCTCCGAACCTCTCAATTTCAATCGATTACGCTCACAACGTAATCGGATTCTTGATGAATTCGCTTGATTTCACTTTCTTACTTGAGTAAAGCTAAACAATTGTTTCAGGTGTCGAAGAAGATGGGGTCAGAATCAGATCAGTGCTCTTCCAGATTCAATACCTCGGAGGTCAAATCTCTCATTTACCAGAAAATCGGACACTCGAGAGCTAATAGTTACTTCCACCAGCTTGGTAAGTTCCTCACCTCCAGGATAAGCAAGTCTGAGTTCGACAAGCTTTGTATCAAGACCATCGGTAGAGAACACGTCCCTCTTCACAATCGTTTGCTACGTTCCATTCTCAAGAACGCAACCGTTGCTAACTCTCCACCACCAAGATTTCTCAAGAAATCTGATTCTGCATTCCCTCTAAAGTGCAGGTCGAGGAAGTTTAGAGACCGGCCGAGTCCGCTCGGTCCGCTCGGGAAGCCTCAGAGCATCACCACGACTAATGACGAGTCCATCTCGAAGGCACAGAGACTTCCAATGGAAGAAGGAGAAGAGGTTGAACAGAGTGTACAGAGCAGAAAAAGCCCCTTGACCGCGCCGCTCGGTGTTTCAATCACCGGAGGAAGACAGTTTGTTTGCAGAAAGGGTGAGACTTGTCAAAACAGCGGCGAGCTTCCTGATACAGTGACCTTGAAGACTAGGTTAGAGAAGAAACTGGAGATGGAAGGGGTAACGTTGTCAATGGACTCTGCTAATGTTTTGAATAGTGGGTTGGATGCGTTTATCACAAGGCTGATAAAGCCCTGTTTGAGTTTGGTCGGACAAAAACGAGTTTCGATGTCGGATTTGCGCGCTGCAATGGAGTTGAATCCAAGGGTTCTTGGAGAGGATTGGCCTATACATCTAGAGAAAATCTGTTCTCGTGCTTCTGATGAGGAGTAAAAAGTTGTAGGAAAAAAAAAGGCTATTTTCGACATTTGAAACTGTTAATGATATTTGATTGATCGATTCTTTTCCTGGAATTTGGGTGGGAATTTGCCAGTAGAGCCTTCTTGAGGAAGCTTTGAAGGAGGCTTCAGGTTGTACAATAGTTTATATATAATAGATATATAGTTTAAATCACCATTTGTTTAGAAGGATATCTTTACTTTCTTTTTCTGTATTTCTTCCTCCTTGTGTCTCTCAATGTAATAAATTTTCAATTAAAGAAAAAGAAACTTTTAACATCCAAGTCCCTCGATAGACTCTTGTCTTATTTGCAGGAAGTCACATTTCATTGAAGAAGAACGTAATTCAGACAAGTAAGAGGAAACAAAACTCATTGCTTCATGAAAAACATGTCTTTGTAGAAGACCTTTCAAGTGTTTCAGCTTAAAATAGCGTCTGGCTTTTTACGGTTTCCCATGTAAGTCATGTAGATTGTCCACAAATAGGAAAACGCGTTGCTTACAAGAGGCTGCAAGATTAAGAAAAACAAGAGCAAAATTGAGTGAGAAACCAATCTTTTCAGTTTTGTCCTAAGATAAGCAGCAAAAGTCATCTGAGTTTTGTCTTGCACCGCATGTCTAAAACGAGGTGGGGGGTATGAATGTTACCTGTAAATGAACGGGGAAGAACTTGAATGTTATAAAATCACATATAGGCCAATACATGACACAGTTTCGCATCGCAGGGAGAAAGTCCCTTTTCAATCTGGCAACTATATCAGAACCGCCTTCACCTGAACAAACATACAAACAGAAAGTAAAAATAGCTTACAACATGATCTAGTGTTGTAATCAAAACTACTGATATAAACTGAAACTCTCCGCCACTAATTTCTATGGAATCTCTGGATTCTCTTAGCTAATGGAAATAACCAATCAATATGAACACATAGAAGGAAGCTTACCTTGTAGTAACGCATTCAATGAGAAGAAAGTCACCATCATAACAGGCCCGTAGATTATATTCCCCATGGCCATTTTCTTAAACGTTGTGATGAAATCCTGTCTGGGCAAGAGTCTCGACATAAAATTGAACCAACAGTGAAGTGTTGGACCCAAGACACATAGACCATATCCACCCATCCTTGCTGTTCTCACTAAGTCATAAGAGTCTGAAGACTTTTTCGCAATGGTCTGATAAAATACCACAATTCACATTAAAACATGTAAGAAATTAAATAAAACGATTTTAAGAATGTTTTTCTGCTTACCTGAGAAGACAAATCGGCGGCAATGTAGATAAGGGAAGACGTGACGCTTTTGGTGAGAACTGGGCGTGACTTCACCATACCAAGATACCATCCCACGAAGCCAACAGACGAGGAGGAAGGAGGAGGAGGTGGGAGCCCGGTTTGCTTTCCTCTCCCAAGAAACTGAGGCCTCGATTGCAGTCGCCTAAGGTTCAAAAGAGCAAGGCTGGTTTTACCAAAAGGATCTTCCGCCGCCGCGTTCCGCCTTATGAGCCGTGCGGCGTCGTTGGTGACTTTTCTGAACAATGCCCGGCTCATTTTGCTCCGGCTGCGTTAGTTTCCGAGATTTTGGATTATAGCAAAAGGTCACAAACAACTCTCCACCCACCCACCATGGCTGTTCATTTACCGTCGGTTTACTTAAACCGTATTTGGAGCCTATATTCCATAGGCTTAAATATGCCATGAACTATAAGTCAAAAGAGGGGAAAAAAAAAACAGTGAGAAGGTGCGTGAGAAAGTGAGCAGCAAGTTCGGATTCATACAAAATGAATGACATGATCAAATCTATTATTTATGTGGTTTAAATATGATAAAAATTCTGGTTGATTATAGACTCTTTCAAAAAGTAAGAACAAAAGTACATTCGATACGTGATCTTATTGCCAATCAAAATGGCATATAGATTAATAATAGAATTATTATTTTTTTAAAAAAAATTAAAATAATTGAAAAAAAAAATAATGACACTCATTTTAATGACGCTAACGTCACTAACTAAATCCTAAATCTTAAATTCTAAACCCTAAACTTTAAATCTAAACCTAAATCCTAAATTCTAAACTCAAACTCTAAACCCTATATCTTAAACCCAAATCCTAAACCATAAACTCACACCGTAAACTTTAAACTCAAACCCTATACCTTAAACTCAAACCCTAGATCCTAAACCCAAACCTAGACTCTAAAAACAAATCTTAAACCCTAAAGAAACAACATAAACATTAACCCAAACCTTTAGGATATAGGATTTGGGTTCAGGGTTTACGATTTGAGTTTAGGGTGTAGGGATTAGGTTTTGATATATAGTTTGAGTTTAGAGTCTACGATTTGGGTTTAGGATATAAGGTTTGGGTTTAGGGTTTACGGTTTGGGTTTAGGGTTTAGGATTTGGGTTTAGGATATAGGGTTTGGGTTTAGAGTTTACGGTTTGGGTTTAGGGTTTAGGATTTGGGTTTAAGATTTAGGGTTTAATTAGTGACGTTAGCATCATTAAAATTGGCGTTATTATTTTTTTTCAATTATTTCAGATTTTTTAAAATAAAATTAATCTATTTTATTATTAATCTAGGTGGTATTTTGATTGGTAATAAGAAAAGATGTGAATTTAAAGGTTCACCCTAGGGGTCAAAAAGTAATACTCTCTCCGTTTTTTAATATAAGTCGTTTTATAATTATGCCATAGATTAAGAAATCATTAATTTTTTTATATTTTCTAAACAAAAACATTATTAATTATTTACCTAACCACAAATCAACCAATAATAAAATAGAATGTATATTATCATTGGACATATAACATTAGGTGTTAATAAATTTTACATAAAAAACCGAAAACGTCATATAATTTGAAACATAAAAATTCCTGTAAAACGACTTATATAAAAAACGGAGGGAGTAGTAAATCCGTTTTATTTGTAGTTAAGTCAGAAACTCATCAAATCTCAATAAATGTATATCAAGCAGAATAAATGGTGATTTAATATGATTACGAGCTACACTCATTTACTTACAAAAGTTATACTTTCCCCCACATACAAATGAGTCAAATGACTGATGTTATGGTTTTTTTTTTTTTGTGTACGAAAGATTGATATTCTATGTTTAGTTAATGAATCTAAATTTAGAAGTAAAACATAAACTAAAATGTAAGAATATAAATGGTTGAATTTTATTGAAAATCAGATAAAAGTTTTATATTTACCGATTCTCAATAAAATTCAACCATTTATATTTTCATTTTAGTTTATGTTTTACTTTTATCATAAAACTTTGGGAGCATGTGGATGAAGATTCCTCAGATTTTCAGCAAACAGCTTTGTCATATATTTACTGTTTAACTTGCAGACTTGCAGTACTCATCGACAATGTAGTTGTATTGTGTTCTGGTTTAGTCTACACCAATTCGTAATCATATACATAAGAGAAATCGGCCAAAAAAACAGTGAACTTTGAGGGAATTGCCAAAAGAAACCTAGACATATGGGCTAGCCAATAAAATCCTGAACTTTTGTTGACTTTTCGGGTTTATTAAGAAACTTACGATTGACTGACCAGATAAACACACCGTTAACCGAGTTAACTGTTAATTAAGCGGACGTTAACTTTTGGTGTTAAAGTATACGACGTCGTTTCATCACTTTGTTTGATTAAAGACAAACGACGTCGTTTATATAGCTGTGTTATTAAAAATATGTGTTTCCAACGGCTCGAACTCGTGTCCTCGGGTTTAATGGTAGGGGTTTTTGCCACTGAGCTAGTGGACTTTGCAATGGATATACGAACACAATTTCTTTTATTCTTCGAATCCGAGTTAAAGACAAATTAATGAAACGACGCGTTTTACATTAACTTTTTTTATTAAAAAGATGGGGTTCCATCGACTCGAACTCTTGCACTCGGGTTTAATGGTAGGGGTTTTTGCCACTGAGCTAGTGGACTTTGCAATGGATATACGAACACAATTTCTTTTATTCTTCGAATCCGAGTTAAAGACAAATTAATGAAACGACGCGTTTTACATTAACTTTTTTTATTAAAAAGATGGGGTTCCATCGACTCGAACTCTTGCACTCGGGTTTAATGGTAGGGGTTTTTGCCACTGAGCTAGTGGACTTTGCAATGGATATACGAACACAATTTCTTTTATTCTTCGAATCCGAGTTAAAGACAAATTAATGAAACGACGCGTTTTACATTAACTTTTTTTATTAAAAAGATGGGGTTCCATCGACTCGAACTCTTGCACTCGGGTTTAATGGTAGGGGTTTTTGCCACTGAGCTAGTGGACTTTGCAATGG
>NC_027756.1:7264073-7328440 GCF_000695525.1 Brassica oleracea var. oleracea
CCATATGAAGTTCCCCGCCTTGTCTTCTTCGCAACTGTTGATGCCAACATCTCAGTCTCTGGCCATTCTTCTCTGTCATCACCAGAAGGAGCCACATTTACCTTCTGCTTCTTCGAAACTCTAGGAGACAGAGTTGAACCACGCCTCGTGGCCTTCACCGGAGATGGCGACCCATATGAAGTTCCCCTCCTCGTGGTCTTCTCCGGAGATGACGCAGGCGACCCATATGAAGTTCCCCGCCTTGTCTTCGACGCCTTCGACACCTCTGTAGATGCCAACATCGATATCCCTTCAACGCTTTTACGAATCCTCGATCTCTCCGGCGATGACAAACTCACAGAAGCATCGCGTTCTCCACCTTCTTCGACTCTTGAACCGCTTCGTCATTCCCGTAATCGAAATTCCTCATCGCTCCGAAAATCATTACCTCCCTTCCATTCCTTGTGAACTTCGTATTTACCATCTCCTCACCATTACAAGAGAAATCCCCAAATCGATTTGAGAAATTAGGGTTACGTTCAAACACGGGTTTCATTTTGTTTGATTGAAATTAAACACATCTTTTGATCAATAAAAATAAACATGTGTGATAATCTTCCGAAAAGTCCACTAGCTCAGTGGCAAAACCCCCTTAGGACCACGAGTGCACGGGTTCGAGTCCAGGCAACAACAATTTTAATTAAGCAAAACGACGTCGTCTTGAGATTTTGTGTTTAACAAAACAACTGAATGAAACGACGTAGTTTCACTACACGGCAATAATTAACGGTGAGTTAGCACTGTCTTAATTGTCGGTTAACGGTGTGTTAATCTGGTTAATCAACAGTAAGTTTGTGAATTAACTAAAAAAGTCAACAAAAGATCAGGGTTTTATTGGTCAGGTTCGAGTACAGGTTTTTGTTGGCAATTTCCGCAAAGTTCAGTGTTTTTTTGGCCGATTTCTCATATACATAACGACTCCAATGGCTTCCTTAAACATTGAGTCAACCGAATAAGAAACAGGGTGATCACATCATAGACAGTCCTGATTCACTCATCTCTGAGCGTCTCTCATCCAAGAATTCCTTCAGTACACGTATATAGCTGTGTTGTACGATGTGACATCTGTTTTAACATATATCATCTAAGCTCATACAACAATTCTTCTTTACACTTTTTGTAGAATGCAAAGAACAATTTTGGAGTCAAATAGAGACGGTGGAAATCCAAGTGGATTTGACAGTAAGAATGTTGCCCCGTCTTTGAACGGAACAAAAATAATAGTACAATACAAATAGGACGTGTCTGGGGTTTATTCGGTTCTTTCAATCACATGCAATGTGCAACACAATGTTAGAAGATATCCGAGTGTTTCAGCTTGAAATTGCGGCTGGTTTTTCACGATTTCCCATGTAAGTCATGTAGATGGACCACACATACGAAAATGAGTTGCTTACAAGAGGCTGCAGGATAAACAAAACAAGAGAGCAGGTTGAGTGGAATCCTGAGATAAAGCAGCAATGGAGGGAAGAAAGTAAATCCTTTGAAAGAGAAGAAGTGACTCGTTACCTGTAAATGAACGGGGAAGAACTTGAATGTTATAAAATCACAAACAGGCCAATACATGACACAGTTTAACATAACTGGAAGAAGGTCCCTTTTCAATCGGGCAAGTATATCAGAACCGCCTTCACCTGAGCAAACAAAAGCGCTTAAAGAACATTGGTTTCGTGTTGTAATTAAACCACCTGCATCATTCGAATTCAAGAAGCTTTACCCTGTAGTAACGCGTTGAACGATAAGAAAATAACCATAATGGTAGGCCCGTAGACGGTCTGTCCCATGGCCATTTTCTTAAACGTTGTGATGAAATCTTGTTTGGGAAAGAGTCTTGACATGAAACCGAACCATTGGTGTTGGACAGGGCCCAAGATAAGTAGACCGTATGCTCCCATCCTTGCTGTCCTCACCAGGTCATAAGAATCTGAAGAAGATTTCTCCTTCGTAATGGTCTGTTGAAACAAATCAAATGAACAATTATAATTAAGTTCTAACAGACTCAAAGAAAACAAATATACAAATGGAAACCCGAAAAAGTGAGAACCTGAGAGGACAAATCGGCGGCGATGTAAATAAGGGAAGAGGTGATTCCTTTGGTGAGGACGGGGCGTGATTTCACCATACCAAGATACCATCCCACTAAACCAACAGACGAGGAAGACGATGAAGAGAAACCCGAGGAAGAAGGAGGTGAGATTCTTGATTGTTTTGGTCTCCCGAGAGGCTGATTCGAGCGGAAATAAGGCCTCGATTGCAATCTTGTTCCGCTTTTGCCAAACGGATCTGATGCCGCCGCGTTCCGCCGTATCAGCTGGGCGGCGGCGTTTCTGAACAAGGCTCCGCTCATTGTTGTGAGCTTCTCCGAGAATCTGGGGATTGTTATCGGAAGCGTGTTTTCAAAGCTGAAAGTACTTTCAATGTTGGACTTTGGTTCAATAAAGAGGATGGGCATTTCGGGATGCGGGATTCGTACACATAACTTGAAATTGTAAAAGAAACAAGACGGTTTTGAGATTTTTTTTTTTTTTTTAATTCAAAATCATTTGCATAAGGATTAACTATTACAGTATAACCTCTTTAAATTAATACTCTATAAATTAATATACACTAAAAATTTCTATAAAATAATATAATTTTATAATCCCAAATTGAGTTTTTAGTTCAATTAGTATATCGATAAATTAATATCTCTATAAATTAATAAAAAAAAATTAGTTTTGGTGTAGTCCCAACGTTATCAATTTATAGAGGTTTCAATTGAGATAATTTTAGAAAATTTTAAAAGTTTCAGAAATTTTTGAAAAAAATTATATATAATATCTATCTATCTATTCTATTAAAATAAAATTATTGTTTTATCTACGTTTGAGAAATCATATTTGTTGAGAAATCATATTAGGGACCATTTAATTAATTACATAACATATCATATTTGATTATTTATATTAATCAATAAAATATATAACATTTCTATAAAAATATTAATAATCAATAAAAATATTAATAATAAATAAAATAAACTATAAAGTTCAATTTTATTATTAGTTATAACAAAAGCTGTTGAAAAATAATTTAACAAAATCCAAAAAACAAATATTTAAAATATTTTTTATTAAATAATACAGTAATTAATTTTGTAATTAGTAATATACTCTAATTATAAATTAATATTAATTAAAATTTTATTATAAACAAAAAAACTAACCTATTTTTTATAAATTTTATAATTATAGTCTATACTATATTAAAATATAAGTATAATAAATATGAAAAAAACTATTTAATTGGCAAATAATTTATTTTATTTTTAAAAAATACTGCATTTAAATAAATTATCATTCACCATTGAAACAGGTTAAAATTTGTCAACTATGTAATATATTTATACAAAAAGATAAAATTATTAACAATAAGTTGAACTTTTATATCTACAACTTCTTCAAACTTATTTGAATAAAATTTTCTACTTGATTATTTCAGATTATGAATTTATTGTATTGCACTCAAAAACGTAATAACAATTAATAATGTAATAAGAAACATTAACCATAAGATTAAAGAGTTACACAATATGTAACACTAAAATTTAAATTATATATTTAGAATGTTTATGATAATATTAAAGTTATACATAACCTTTATAAAATTAAAAAAATATCTGCAAAGACGTGCAGATTACATTCTAATCTATACTATTAAAAAAAGAATCATCCCAAAAATCTATTTAAAAGTTGCTTCAACTATTCATATTTAATCCAACCTATTATATACAACCAAATATTATAAATAACCTCTATTGAAGCAGCAATTAAATCCTGTCACATTTTTTGGAATCTGCCCAAAAATCTAATTAAAAGTTGTTGCACAAATTCATCTTTAATCATTCTATTATATACAACCAAATACTATTACTAACTTATATATTAAAGCAACAATTAAATCATGTTACATTTTATTAAACCCACGTTTACAATTAATCGTGATTTCTACACACATTTGATATTAATTGTATATCTTCACTTTAATCATTCTTCACATCTCTTTATATATTTATTTGTACTTATATCATTTAGCTACTTGATGTCTAGTTCTACCTTTCTAGTTGCCTAGCTGTAGCTGTCATATTGCCCAACCGCCTAGCTGTCATACTGCCTAACTACCAAGCTGCTTTGCGACATGGAAACCTGGAAAGTTGAACAACCTGACAACTTGGAGAGCTGGCGAACTGGAGACCTGACGAACTGGAGACCTTACGATCTATAGAGCCTATGACCTGGAGAGCTGACGACCTACCGACCTGATGACTTAATCGCCTACCTGACGAAGATACTTCTCTTCTAGCTTCCTAGCTCGAAGAGAGAGACCAAAATGACTAGCTAAATAAAGAACTTTCTCGAGCAATAACACCTCATACCACACATAAAAGATGTTTCCTAAAAACTACGTTTGACTTGATTCCGATAAGAATATATAGGCAGCTTTTTCTAAAGGCACAACTTATACTCCCTCAGTTTTTTAATGTTACATATTCTAGATTTTTCACACATTTTAATAAAACACATTAAATTTGCATATTTTTTTGTGTTTATCTTTGTTTCATAATTTTAAGCCAATAACAATTCAGTAAATGCAATTAAATTTTTTGAAATTTGCAATTAGTTAATAAAACATGTCTTGAAAATGTAAAAAATGGATCTTTTTAAAATAAATTTTTTTCCTAGAATATGTAATATCAAGGAACAGAGAGGGAGTAGTATATTTAATTTCATCAATGACCAGCTCTTGTAAGTTTGTTCATCAGACAAAGATTGGAAACCTAATTCTCGAAGACTCAACACACTTAATATGATGAGTCGAAGGGCCTTTCTTCGAGGTATGAAGCAATAAATGAAGAATAGAGCTAAAAAAAACCTAACAAAGGCTTCTTTGTTGTGCAGTCAACCAAAAATCCTAATCCTATTTTATGAGCGGATGTTAGGATCCATCAATTAACATTTTAAACAATATATAAAATGTTAAATTGGTTAAGGTTCTAAAGGCTTCTACGCACAGATCTGAGATTCGAACCCTAGACTATGAAATTTCTTATAGATTACAGAAAATTTAAGTTTTAAGTAATGGAGAAGAACGATTTATTAATGCAGGCTACGAAAAGAAAGATTTACAAAAAAGCTTTAACATGATGCAAGTAAATCTGATCAGGAATATATTTTTATATGACTGATCGGATGATTCAGTTAAGCGTAGATCTTCATAAGACAGGTAATTATTCTCGGTTGTGGATTGTTTATGTAATTTTCATAAATATAATATAGTAATAAATCAGCATTTAAAAAAAACAATTTATAAAAAAATATGTATTTGGTGAGATCCATAATTCTTTTTATTACTTAGCTAAGCACCTAAGCTAAAGTTGCTTTTACATGTTTGGAAATTAGAGTAACTAATTGATACAACTCATACACATTCCCATCATTATAATTTGATAAAACTCGCCGACGTGTCAACAGATCTAGCATCGCCAACTCTCACATGGCATCATGACAATATATACACTACAGAACTTCAATACGACGCAATGTATATGCGTTTCGATGTGATTCCACTTTTTCTATTTAAATAAATCATTTTCCTCCTTCTACATTTCCTTTACATAGAACCATCAGAGACTTCATTATTCGAAAAACAAAAGAAAGAAAGAAAAAATGGGTCGGCAATTTGTTATCGTTGCGATCTGCATCGTCCTCGTCGCCGGCGTCGGAGGTCAAGCTCCGTCTACACCACCAACAGCTACACCAGCACCACCGACTCCAACCACTCCCCCACCAGCAGCGACTCCTCCTCCTGTCTCAGCTCCTCCACCAGTCACCACTTCACCTCCTCCAGCCACCACCGCTCCTCCTCCGGCTACTCCTCCTCCTGTTGCTTCTCCACCTCCAGCAACTCCTCCTCCCGTCGCTACTCCTCCCCCCGTCGCTACTCCTCCTCCAGCTCTTCTTGCATCTCCTCCCGCTCAGGTTCCGGCTCTTGCTCCGACTACGAAGCCAGACACTCCTTCTTTATCTCCGTTGTCTAGCCCACCTTCTCCGGCGACTGATGCTCCGGGACCGAGCACCGAGTCGCTCTCTCCAGGACCTTCCACTGATTCAAATGACCAGGTCCGTACACTTTCTTACATTTGACTGGAATCTAACGCAATGCGTTTCAGATCTGAGATGTTTTTGACTTCGACACTCGTTCACTTAAGCTTGCACTAGATAATCACTGATTAGATCTAAAACCGTTCTTGAATCACATGATTAGCGCAATTTAACATAGGAAGCCTAACTATGTTCTAAGTTAGCAGTTGTAAACGCAATTTAGCAAGGGAGTCCTAATCCGCGCCGTTTCGGTTTCGCCGATTTTCGGACCGTTGCTGTAGCTTCTGTCTCGAGATCTTCGAACTCAAGCCTTGGCGCCTGGGGTTCAGGAGTCACGTGAGTTGGCAGTATGCACGTGAACGTTATTAACTTCCACGTGTCCATATGTCCGGACCAGTGAAATTCGATTTTAAAAGTTTTTTTTGTGCAAATTCGATTTTAAAAGTTTTTTTTTGTGCAAATTCGATTTTAAAAGTAGATCTAGTTATTATTTACAAAAAAAGTAGATCTAGTTTACTTTTCTTTTGGTCATAAAATTGTTTTTAGTGGAATAAAATAGTCCAAAAGCATGCATGAATCACGGAATTCTCCAGGATTACTTTATGATTACGACCCCTGGACTTTAGAATCTTTCAAATGGTTAACCCGGATTAATAAGATCTCAGGAAACTCCTATTTTGAAATTAACTCTGATCGAATTATCACTTCTTAAATAAAGATGCTTCTCTAACCAATAAAAATGAAATGTTAGTCCCAACTTTTTTATGTTTTGCAGAATGGTGCAACCAAGACGGTTTCGAGCTTGGTACTTGGATCTGTTCTCGTTTGGTTTATGATCTAAGGGGGAAGGCTTTTCCACGGTGTTCTTTACAATTAATTTTTATGACGGACGTTTGTTTCTTCCATTGTTATTACTTTGGGGACTAAATTCTTTTGGGATTATAAGGATATTATTGAGTGTGTTGAGATGGAGATATCAGAATATTTTGTTTAGATATATTTTGTGGCTACTTATCCTAGGCATGGTCATACGGGGTCCCAATCGGGTTTTGGTTTTTCGGGTTTATCAAAATTAACTCTATTCAGATTATATAAAAATTCGGTTCGGGACCGGTTCGGGTTCGGGTCGGGGTTAGTAAATCTTCAAAGAACCGGTATAACCCATTGTACTTTCGGGTTCGGGTCTCATTGGTGTACTATAAATTGCTTTCTTCCATGTGTGTTATCTCTATTCGTTTGCCTCTGACCTCTTTCTTGATGCTAGACATTAACTGGGGTGGGGTTTCAAACACACATACTAAACGAGTGGGCAATCAAACCTAGAAGAGGAGGAAAACATAAATTTGTTATCAACCTGTGACAAGGAGTTTGCTGTTTAACGGATATATATTATGCTTTGGAATCAAAACCCTATAAAGTTTTGTGTATGGAAGGTGTTAAGAAATCTGCATATCTGTGAAACAAACCAATTCTCAAACATCTTATATGGAACTTGGGAGTTCGCAACAAAGAGGAACATAACATACGAGAAAGAGCATAACTTGAACAATGAATAAACTCTCAACAAGACACACCACGAGCCACGAGACACACGCCATTATCTCCAAAAGTTGGAATGTCATAAGGTCTACAACTGCATGTATGTATGATTTCAAAAAGCTTTGTATTTCATGTGGCTCATCTCTTAATGTAATTTATACACATTTTACTGTTGGTAAAATCCAGGTTTAGGATAATTCCATCTTTTACCGGCCTTTAAATTTTTTATCAGAAATATATTCACCTCTTTTATGCCACAAGATATACTTATCATTAGTACATGTTTTATGCTTTAATTATCTTTTAATGTGCAGAACTAGATGTGTTTTAAGAGGTTGATCAGCCAATGTTAACTAAATAGGCCATCAGCTAATATCCTAGAATGTATTTAAGTAGAGTTCAAGAATAAATCTTAAAACAATCATCTCTTTAAGTCGATTTAAAAAATCAATCATCTAGTTTTCTTAATGAAACAAAAACTTATGGTAAATTGATGGAATATAAAATGTTTGAAATAAATCTGAACAAAATCCACTGCCAATAGCTTCAATTAGCACTTTGTCTCTGATTTCCATACCTAAGTAGTTTTCACTTGAATTCATGGTTTTTATCATAAAGCATGCACAAAATTAGTTACATGTACATTAGCACAATCATTTGTCCACCAATTTTAGAAGAAATATTATAAGATTAGATTCGAAAATCTTACGGAACTTAAAGTGTTACATTTTTCAAACTATTTTGTTCTTTTACTGCAATCATTCTGCAAGTGTCCAGACCTTTTCATCTTTCATTTTTTTTTGCATTTTTCTTCATTTACTTGATATTCATTATAGGGGATGCTCTTTTATTACTTAGTTAGATCTAGCTCCTTGAACATAATGGACAACTTTAGTACCTTTACGGCCAAGCCTAGTCTCCTATCAAACCATTTTATTAGTGAGTTCATTCAACTTCCACCTTACATATGTGGTGTTATAATTAACTTGGAATGGTTCATACTTAGAAAGTAATGAATTTAGGATAAATTGGACAAGAAATGAATCTTCCACACTCATTCTTAAATACTTTAATTTAGCTGAATATTGGTCATTTCAATGCAATGTTCATGTATATACCTTATCTCATTAGTCTTTATGGTTGTAAGATCTGCCATAAATTTCTCAACTAGAGATTTGCTTGCAGTCTTAAGTAATTCTTCTATATATATAAGATATTTTTTTAGTTTTTTCAGCCAACATAAAGAAAATTTTAATGTTGTTAGTTATTGTATATTAAGAACATAATGCTTAGTCTATTCAATTTCACCCAAACTTTATGGAAATCTTTTTCGTCTTCAGTACTATCCACTATTAGCAAATTTGACTCATCTTTATGGAGTGTCAAATACACTATAGTACTCTTAATATGAACTCAAATTTCTCTTTTCATTCCAAGAAGTTGGTTCCTGTAGGGACTAGAATATAAGAGATCATAGATGACAATCTTTCGAACAAAAACTTAATAGTTTTTGTGATCCAACAAAGTTAAATTAGACTTTCAAAGATAATCAACACACGCATTTCTTGCATACATATGCTAAGAAATTATGATGCTCATGTGGGTAGCAACCATTCTTTCATTAATAATCATATGATATTGAAAACATTTATGAGTAAAATATCAATTTACTCAGACTACGCTATCTGTGGATATATTCAGTCTACACAATAAAAATACTATAAGTTATATGATCATATTTTGTGTACATAGTCTACATGTTGGTAACTAATTGTTAATCAAAATATCAAATACTTATCTAAACAATAATTTTCATTTTGCAGATCATTTAGAGTAAAGTCACTGTGGTAATATCTAAACTCTAAGTTGGCAGTTTATATGAAATATTGTTTTATACAAATCATGCACACATTACTTAATTTGATTCATTACGATTTATGTATATAAATTTATGCATTCGTTATTTCTCTTAGAGATCAGAATAGAATACACACATATAAGGTATGATTCATGATTTCTGAAAAACTCTTGTCTGTTTTATACATACAAATTAAACATTAATGTAGATCTAATTTTCATTACCTAAGTATAGATCTACTTTCATCATCTAAACATAAATCTGTTATACTTTCCGGATTAGCTATATGTTTATAACCATTAGCTCTTATACCACATGTAAACATTATTTACATGAACTCTAAGGATCTTTAACATCTAGACTGATTACATAATATAACTATAAGTAAGATTAGTGGAGTATCTCAATTCATCGTTGCGGAAATCTTCTTGAATAGTTTTGACTATGGAAGATGAGTTCTTGATCTTTAAGTTGGAGTTAAAACTTATTTTCTCTTGCCTACAAACCTTTCTTGTGTTGCTTTTTTAGTGTTTGTGATGTCTTTAAGATGGAGAAAAGACATTTATCTACAGGTGGGGAGAGATCTTTCTCATCAAGTTTTGATTACTTCTTCACTACGACTTTATTTTTTTCTTAGCAAATTTATTCTTTAATCTCAACCATCCATCAAAGTTGAGTAATGAAAAGTATTTATACTTTTAAAATCATTCATTCATTCGTTGAACTTTTTCTCTTTGAATGCATTGAATTTAATTCAAATGTTTTTATATCACTTATATACTAAAGCACAAGTCATATAACTAATCAAAATTTTACACATAATCAACATTTATAAAAATCAATAAAACATTAATTTAAACAAGGTGAATGTTACGTAAATCGTATCAACGGTTACAACCCACAATCTTTCTTTCCTCATCCACGATCTTTCTTCCCATATGCACAAATCTAGCATAAAACTGATGAGGAATTGTACTTCATCCTTTCTTGCTCTCCATGTCTCTCTTGCATCATTTTTCCTCTATTTCCTCAATTCTAAGTTTTTGCAGTTGATAGAGGTTTAGGCACTTCTCTTCAACTCGATTCCGTGTTCTATACATATATTTCACCTAAGTAATATGTGATCACTTTTGCAGGAAACAAAGTGAAGATGTCATTGGATTATACCCATCTTTCTCAACTGATTCTTTCTAAAAAAGAATGGAAGAAAAGCTAGAAAGTTGTTGGATATTCAACTTATAATTTCCAGGTGAGTTAATTACAAAAATAACTTTACTTTTAAAGTTGTGTTGATCATTCGTGGTTATATTTCTTTGGATAATATGCCATTGTAGGCATGGATCTCAGACCAGGTTCAGAACAAAGAAATATTTTACAAGGCTTGATAATTGATCCTTCCTTACTGATTACCCTCATGAAAACTAGAGATTTAATCATGTCTGGTTTGTAATCTAAAGCCACGTTATAACTAAATATGAATTTATTGTCAAATCCATTTTATTTTACATTGATTGCATTGTTTTTAACTAAACAAGAAGAAATTTCTCTCACTTTTGTTTTCTGGTTAACTAGCTACTAAGTTATTAAGAAATTAATTATTGTATATCAAAATGATATGCAATTAAAAACACACACATATCTGTTAGTATCCAATCCAAAGTTCTTTGTTTCAACTTTATATCTGAAAGGTAAGTAGTTTTATGTATGTAGGTGTGGTTTCTGATATTAGGAACATTCAATACGGAAGAAGATTTGAGTAGAAACAGAGGAGAATGAAACAAAAAAGTACAAAGGAAGCAGAAGCACCCGCAAGGTGATTCAGTTAAATATGGAACTCTAGAGTTTCTTCACCAAAAGTAAGTCTCAACATTTATTTACCATTTTAAAACTATTCTTGGATATTGCTATACATTTTGATATGTGCTTAATACTTTTAAGTCATTATTACATCCTGTGATGTTCATGTTGTGGTGGATACATATATAGTCTATGCTCTGCAAGTATATGTGTTGCTAGGATTCATCTTCACTGGAGCCGGAATTGAAATATACCATAAAAAGGTTGTCTAACTTCAAAAAAGGTAATGTCTAGAAACCCATGAACGCTCAGTACGAGAATCTCTATAATGTTTTTGTATTATCAAGCATATGATTTTGTGATTATGTAAATGTTAATAATTTTGAGAAACTTTACTTGATTTAAGTGACAATAAGGATCATATTTTTCACAATTTCCTTTCAATTATACTATTTAATCAATGTTTAGTCATCTATGTCATTTAGATTTAAAAACTATAGCAGTATTAAGTAAATAGTAAAGATCACATATTTTCAAACTAAAGTGCAAGTAAATTTGATTATTTAAATTATTTTCTATTGTTATGTACTGATTTGTTTTCGTAGAATGATGTTTATGTGCTACATGCTATTTTTTTTACTGTTTTAATTGAATTTGTAAGATTATTTGCAGATATTGAATGAATTACTCGATGTAAAAGCCAAAGACAGATTGGTCACAGAGCATGTTGATTATGAGAAAAAGGTACTGGAAAGAAGAGCAAGATAGAAGTAAATCAAGAAAACTTCATACTAATATTTGTATGCAACGAACTAATTTATAATAATGTAAAAAACTAAACAGATGTAACATAGTTTTTATATGTTTGTGGGTTACTCAGTAATAAATGTGTTAGTATTTTTAAGTATAAATATGAAATATTTTTATGTCTATTTTTATTTTATTTAGCTAAATTTTATACATGTAACTTTTAGTTATGGATATATATAGCTAAAATTTGATATTATTTATAAAAAAACATTTACGCACTGGGGCACACCAGTTGTTATATATTTTATGAGTCATCAAATGAGAAACTTCATAAAATAAGTTACTTGTCTATTAGTTAATCCTTATTAGAAACTAAACTATTTTAGTTACCATTTTATCGATCACCAAGTGTTTTTAGAGTTTAACGATATCAATAAAATATAAATGTACCATAAAACTACACAATGGTATAGAAATATTTATCTACTAATGAATGTACTTCTTACAATACCATGGAAAGTACCGGAACATGTCTTTTGATTACATTTACTTCGTCCTCGATAGTGGTTGAAAAATGTTCCATTTGGCTAAAAACAAACAAAGTAGGTGAGTATGGGAGTCATGTGCGGAAACCGCGTGGAAATTGGACTTCAGGAGACCATCTCGTTGTTTGTTCATGTTCATTCTCCATCTGTTACCTGCCTGTTTCCCTCAATAATTCATGAATAGATTAACATATTTATTCATGAGAATATAACAATTAATTGATCCAATTACTTGTGATCGCTACATCTTTATTATCAATATTATAACCATGGTATCTCAAACTACTCAAGCTATTTTTAAAAAGCAAGCTAATATTTTTAGTTCGCTAAAAAGGTAAAAAAAAACTATAACTAATTTCTAATGAACAATTGCATATATTCTTATTATAAATAATAAATATATAAAATGTGAAAATAATGAAAACTGGTCTATTGTTGAAGAATCATAATGGGATTGAGAGACTACGGTTCGTGTATTCTTTTGAGATCTCACCCTTTTTAAAAAAATTGAAAGTATCTTGGGTTTACGAAGAAGTCCAAACTAATTTTCAGAAAAAAAATACAATTTACATATAAACCATTTATTAGTATGCAAATAGATATAAAAAAAATAATGTGATTTATTTTCGCGTACGTGATGAAATTAAGACACGTGTCGAACACATCTCTTTACCACTTGACAATAAGCTTTCAAACGATTTCACCTTATTTTTTTGATAATATTGGTGTGATCCCAAAGGCTTTCTAAGGCCAAATACTAATCACCAATAAATCTATAGAAATCCAGGTTTTCTTGATAATTAAAGCGTTTTGGATGGCCAAAAAAAATCGAACCCATGGCGAAAGTTCCAGCTAGAACCCGTTTACCACTAAGTCAAGACCACTTAGTTAGATTTCGCCTTTTTGTGTATTGTATATCCCCTAAATTGTAAAAAACATATATAAATAAGTATTTATTTTAGTGTAGGATCCCGAGTTATTAAAATCAATATGTTAAAAACTTCGTATTTACACAGGTTTTAGAGATTATACTGAAATGTTGGTTTGGAATTCTTTATTATTGAAAGAGAATGAAAATAAGAACAATAGAACATGTTGGTTTTATTTAATAAAGATAATGGAAATTGGAAGGGAATATTACTTTAAGTCCATTAAAAATAATGAAGTTGGTAGCTTGGCCTATAAAATGCCAATAAAGAGACCACAAGGACATTGTAAACTTGATCCTTGCTAACCATCCTCAGTGAGTTAAAGACAACCAGTGAAATTAAACATGAAGATAATTCTCTCCATATTCTTTGTTGCCTCATTTCTTATAATCACTTCATCTCTTGCTTCGGCTACTATCTCAGGTTTGTTAATCTCTTCCAAGCCTCTTTTCTTCTTAATCTACTTTATATAATTAACTATGATATTACTTGGTCTAACTGATTTAGGTAATATATGTTTTTGATACTTATTGATCAAAAATTCAGCAAAGATAAGTGAACTTACTCTACATTGCATAACATGCAAAACTTTTAAGGATATAAATATACGTGTACAAAAATCTGGAATGAATATTTCATGATGATGAAGGTGGTGGTGGTGGTGGTGCGGTAGCTCCAGCGCCGGAGATCAAAGATGGAGCAGAGTTAGAGAAATGGTGTGGAGGGAAGTGTGAAGTGAGATGCGAAGAAGCAGGGATGAAGGATAGATGTTTGAAGTATTGTGGGATATGCTGCAAAGAGTGTAAGTGTGTTCCTTCAGGAACTTATGGGAACAAGCATGAGTGTGCTTGCTATCGTGACAAGCTCAGCAGCAAAAAGACTCCCAAGTGTCCTTGATTATACATTTCGATCTCCATCCAAATTTCTAAATAAACAAAAAAGAAAGATCCGGTGAACCAAATATATATGGATCTTTTGCTTATGAGTTTTTTTCCCTTCAATTGTCCTTTGTAATTCCCGGTGTTTTTTTCTTGATAAGTTATTCCCGGTGTTAAATTGGTTTGAGTTATTATAATGTGGAATTATAAACTTACCAATCAATCGAAGCTATCTATTACTCCACATAAGATTATGTTTCGTATTTCACCAATTAAAAATTGAAGCAAGTCAAAGTAGGTAAAACAAATTTGTGAAAAGAAAACATATTTGAAGAACGATGAATGCAATGTGTAAAACTGGTTTTACCATATAATAAACAAATACATTGCATGAATCGGTGATAAAAATAATTTTTGAATCGATAATTTTATAAATGCTTTTTTTTTTAACAAACTATTTCTCGCAAATATTTTCTTAACCCAAAAATGTATTTTACGTACAAACGAGTGTGAGGGCTAATACTTTCGAAAGAAAGCAGATGAACGTGTTTGGTAAATAATTATATGATAGAATTGCGACAACGTCTAGGAGGTTTTAAAAGACTGACTATCGTGTTAGGTTCATCACGTGCTTCAACTACTTCTTTGTCTACGTTTTCGACTTTTCCAATATTTTTCTGGGTATAATGAAACAAATAATTTACATGTACCTTAATATTACGAATAATTGGATCTTGGTTCGTCTGCGCATCCATCCATATGATCCATCCACACTATTCTCATGCTTTCTTATCCAACCAGGTCCAACAGATACTTAACCGAATATCTTTGTTTCTTAGTCACTCTAGAAGAAATAAAGAGAGACGGCTCAGTCGCAATAGAGCCATCTAGTACAGTCAATACGTCAGCCACACTAACGCTCCACAACCAGCCATTAATCTACTCATGATCAGAAAGAACAGTAACTCGACCCAACAGCTCCAAAATCCGACAATGACTCCTCGCATCTAATCTAAGATTACCTATACTCGACCAGACAGCCAACAAAAACATCAGTTGTCCATTGATCCCCCGGTGGATGGACGCTCAGTCAGTCTCATCTATCGCAAAACAAGTTTGATAGCTCTCGTCTTGCTTCTTTTCGATCACCCATAATCCGTGCGTCTCTACACCTTAACAGAATGCTTCGACTTCACTGTCCCATTTACACTCAGTTAAGGATCATTTACCAATCGTCGCACTATTCTGATCTGTCTTTCCGTGCAGACGATCATTAACACATGATCACCCTCAGACTCCCTAACCAATGACATATCCGTTTCCGCTGCAATTCCCTATCGCGAAATATCTCCCAACAAACATTGATCAGTACGATCCAGTCTACACTGAATCGGTTTCTCCCTGACTTACAGGCCGTAAGTTTGTACTGTGAGTGTCTCTGTGTTAAGTATAGATCGATTGTTGCCATAAACTATACCGTAATCCACTAATCCCTTGCTCTGGTTCAATCATCATTAGCTCAACCGCTGCTGTCTTAGTAGTTCTTCCTGATCTTTCACGATCATCCGAACATGGATCATAACCGCCTCAGACATAACAAATATCTCCCTATGACTCGCCAATGATCTCCCAATTATCTTCGGCCTCCTTCGCAGTATGTCCTCAAGGACCCGCGATCATCTCTCCAGAGTAGAACAAATGATCCACCCGCCTTTGAATTATACATCGATCAGACTTGATGAAGACTCTCACCAGTCAGTTCCTTGATCACAGTTGATCTCTATATATCTGGACATCTCTACAGACCCGATCACTACTTTATCAAACTGATCTGCGCTCGATCCCTATCGAATGTAAATGTAAGTTCTCCTTGCAATCCATCGCTTTACTCGCATCAAGCCCTGGCGTGACTCAGACCATGGCAAGGTCTCCATCTAGACTCACGATCGACTCTCACCCCAGCCATCAACAACTTGATTCTCCTCTCTCTTAGTTCTCGGTTTTCTCTATGTTTCTTAGTTCTAAAAACTGTGTGAGGAAAAGTAAATTCCCATTTTCCCACGAAAATACCATTAAAAAGGAGTTCTGGCGGTTACTTCTCGGCCTTAACCGCCCTAACCACCCAAGTAAGTTGTTACCCTAATTAATGTACCTGCTCACTAACAGTCCAGGAATAACCGTTCCTCCCTCAGTTTTCTGAAAGTAACTGTCTCAGACATTTATTTAATCTTCCTTGGCCAACTGCCTGATGACGGTTATAGAATTCCCATAACCGCCCTAGCATCAGTTAAGCAGTTCAGTAACTTCTCCAGTAACTGCCAGACAGTGTTTTCACGACCGACCTGGACCCGCGGTCGGACCGGTAAACCCGGTGACCCAACATGTATTCCGGTTTGGGTTTTAAGAAATATCCACTATTTAAAAACCCGGTAAAATCCGCAAAAACCCGTTAAAACCCGGAACCCGGACACCGGTTGAACCAGTAGATAACTCTTAGTTACTTTTTTAGTTTTTTTAAAATTGTGATACTAAAGTCGGTTGGATATTCCAAATAAAAAGGTTAGTTTTTCAGTTTTTCACTTATCAATTTCCTAGTATTGTCTTTCTTGCGGCTGTCTCACATACTCTGTATCCCCGACTAAGTTTATAGTTTTTATTTGTTCATCATGATATGTTTTGTATGAATCAAAGTTAGTAGTCTTATTCTAATTGTTTATGCAATACCATATGACATGAATCATGTTCTGCGTGACCTTTTTTTTATGTGACTATTGTTTTGTTTAATCACAATGATGTGTCATGTTCTGTTTGTTTTGTACAACACTATATATTTCCTTATGTCCCATGATTTGTAAAAAACTTTGTGTATGATTTTTACAGGAAATGGAGACTGACCCTGAGGAAAACTACGAAGAAATAGCTGCTGCAAACCGTTCGGTCCGAGGAAAAAAAGATAGTGAAATTGCAGGGTCCTATGTGATTCAGTCTCTGTTCTAAAAGGCGGCCGCCTAACCGCATGGTCGGCCGAGTAGTCGCTCCACGTCAATGAACCAACTCGATTAAGACCAATTCGGTCACATTAATCGGTTCACATATAGTCGACCGCCTAACTGATTTAATCGGTTCAAAACAGATTTCTCAGCGAGTAACTATCCGTATTATTTAACTTTATGAGTATATGCTTGGCTCAGTAACCGTTCCCGCCAAAACACACATCAGTCAGTCCTTACACTAACTAACTGATCTTAGATGACAAGTCATGTGCCTTGTCTAAAATCCAACCAGCTTTATCTGACAAGCTCAACCACTATGTTCGGCCCCGACAGTAACATTGTCCTAGACGATACGTTTAATATTGACTAGCTCATCTGATCAGTCTAGCTTACCCATCCTTATATAATCAGTTTTCGGAACGCGGCGCTATAATTATCTTGGTCTAAGTATACAAATAAGTATACCAACCTACATAGGGTTGTTACATTTTTTTCATTTGAGAAATTGGGTCAACCATAACAGTTTAGGAAATNATATAGGTAATTCCGCCATCATTGATATTTTTATGGTGCAATTTCTTCCTAATTTTTCAAAATCAATATCAACTGTTGAATTTGAATTTGGCATATGAATTTGATAGTGAATTATTCAAAAAAATATTATTCAAGAAAGAATTGGCTACTACTAGTAGTTTAAATATTAAAATCGACAGGGGGAATACTAATCGGCTAAGAATGTTTCTAGATTATAAAGCAATAATTTCTAAAACCCTAACTCTCTCTCTTGCCTGCTTTTTCTAAGAATCACTATATCGTATTCGTATAAGAGTTTGTTGGCACAATTTCTTCTTTCTTACTCTATTTTCTTTTTCTTTTAGGTTGATTTCCAATTTTGTTATTGGGTTTGAAATCATTAATTTAGAGAGACTGAATTCGTCGTTCGATGAGCTTTGGAAAGGGAAATAAAGTCATGTTCAACAATATTCCACATGACTTAAAAGCGGACAATATACATTAAAAATTCTATAAATTAATAACGTTAAAATTACAATATTTTATTAATTTATAGAATTACTAATTTATGAAATTTTCTTTATATAGATATTTATATTTAGAATGCATTTTTATATAAAATATGAAAATATTTAATTTTACTACATATACTTTAATCAAAATTTGAAATTTTGACTTTGGTTTTGTTTTACTATATTATTTAGTGTATATAAGAGTATGTTTCATATAATTTAAATGTGATTTTAATATAATTTTATTAAATATTATTAAAATATCTTGAAGTATTAAGAAACGATGCAAATAATTCTATTTTAATTTAAAATAAGTAATATGGTGTTTTGTTTATACATAGATAAAATGTATACATATATAAATTATTAATTTATGATTTTAATAGACTATATATTTACATAGGATTTTCTGAAAAAAAATATTATCTTATGATTTTATCGATTTGTGTTATATTTTGATCTAGTCTAACTCTGAACCAAAGAATTTTATTAATTTATTGAGTGTTATTTTATAAAGTTTCTGGTGTATTATGTTGGAAACGGTTTATATTGATTCAGTTCTAATTAAGTAATTTTATTTAGATAAAAAAACAAAAGAGAATAATACAACGATAATAGTTGCCATAAAACTATGTTTAAGACACACACGTCGCTTATTATTTGAGAAGCATTATAGCATTTGAGCTATTACATATGTCAATACTAGAATAATTTTTAAAATCTTTATAGAAATAGGTTAAACATATACACTATAATTTTCATTAAACTAACCATAAATTCTGTTACAAAAAAAAAAACTAACCATAAATTCTTTATTTTTTTTCTTTAAAAACCTACAGAACTACCTAATGTGATAAAAAAATATATGACAATTAATGATTTTGCATAATTAAGATTTGATAACAGTTTGTGCATCTTCTATCATTTTTGTTTAATTTTATAATATTAAAAGAAATTAAAAAATCACATTAATCATATAATAAAAATTTAGATTTTTCTGTATATTTTATATTTTAAATTTCTAAAAAATGGCTATAAATTACAAAAAATATTAAAAGTCTCACACAGAACATTTTTTATTAGGATTTTATTTTTTTTATTATAACAACATACAAATAATAATAAAATTATATGAGTAAAAAGTTTCATTTAATAGATATTTAGGTTAAATATATATATATATTAATATCGTTTAAATGAAATTATATACCGTATAAAAATACATAATTATTGTAATTTTAAATTTTATATTGAACAAGTATTGAGAATTTAAAATTTTAATTTTAAAATTTGAATTGAATTTTAAAAAATGATTATAAATTAGTAAAACTATTAAAAGTCCCACATTGCAAAATTTTATTATTAACAATTTAAATTTTTGGTTATAAAAAATATATGAATAATCATAAATAATACGAGTACAAAGACTAATTTAATATATAGTCATATTAAGAATATACTATATCTCAGTTCAAAAAAAAAAAGAATATAATATATCTAAAACTTTTCACATCAGTCCAGGAGGCGTGTTGGTTTAGTGGTTGTGCACTTGTACCGGCTGCTCGTATTTGTCGCGGCATCTGTTAGGGGACTGATGTGAAAGGTCTTCGATTCTGCAATTTGGACGCTAAAACGAACTCTAATTTTGGCACTTTCGATGTGTGTTTCACATGCGCGCGAGTATTATAAGAGCACTCACATTTCATGTCATTCCTTCATATATTAATGACAAGACAAAGTATATTCCCAAATACAGTTACATTTAGCTTTACTGCTTTACAGGTCCACCAATACAATACTGCAAATACAAAACAAATTTTAGCAAGAGCAATCTCATAAGTTTTAGTTTTCCTAGCACATGAATTGCCAGGCTAACGCCAAACTGCATATATGTGCATGATCTAAAGCTCCAACGCTGGCCAGTCTTCCCCTCCACTTGCACACTTTGTTGGTTCAAGTATGTAAGCAAAGGCCGGTGATACAAAAGATTTAAGACGATATTGAGAAAAATAAAGATAGCTTCAAGCAACGTTTTCAGACCCATTAGCATCGCATGTCAAATTTAGAACCTCCATTAGTTCCATTCGATATTCCAAACCTCTGAGATAGTGTCCTAACAGCATGCACCTTCAAGGAGAAAAAAAACACACACTATAATTATAAGATGTCTTTGATAATAGAACTAATTCCCAATAAAGCTTTCTTTTGCGAGGATCTATTTGTGTAATTCCATGTGAAACCTTAGCAAGCAAGAGAGGGAGAAAGCAAGGCAAATCTAACCAGAAGAGAAGACGAGCAAGGTAATCTCGAGTTAGTGAGATCAGAGGCTGAAAATGAAGCGAAGTGTTCTCTACAAGTTCAGCACAATCTTCGTCGCCTTTTGCATTCACAGTTTCAGTAGGTGGAGCTTCTGATGTTGGCAATTTAGAGTGCATTTTCGGTGATAGGGTTGCGAGAAGACCGTGAACAACAGAGTGGATTGTCTCTTTCACCTCAGGAGCCGCGGGTTCTGACAACTCAGCTACCTGTTAAGAAAAAAACATAGTTTAGATGGTCAGAGAGATTTGGAAATGAAACCAACATTGCCCCCATGAGTCAGTGATTTTGACACAAACCTTCTCAGGTTGCAGCGATCTTAAATAGTCTAACAAATCATTCTTCTCTTCGCCAACAAACTGCTGCATTTGAAGGGCAGCGTTTTTTCGCCTCACTTCTTGTAATTCCTGTAAAATGCATTGACAAAATATACTTTGCTTTTTTTTTTTTAATTATTATTAAATAAGGCTAAACAGAAAAATAGGATTGAATTAGAAACCGTACCTTTTTAACAGAAGACAACTGTGACTGCAAACGGAAGATATATTCTTGAGCTTCAGAGGAAACTCTGCCAAGACCTTCTTTATCAATCATTTCAGAGAGGCTTTGCGTTTTACCATCCATTGTGGACGAACCATTGTTTTCAACACAAACGTCATCCGGTTCCGTATCAGTCCCTTTCACGATAGTGTGGCTTTCGAAGTCCTCATCATCCATGTCAAGGTTTTTTTCGAGGAAAAGCCGATACTCAGCATTCCTCAATGTATACCTACAGTATAGCCAAAACATCAGAAAGATAAAATCTATTAGAAAAGCAGACAAGACAAAATCAAATCATCCAGTGGCACAAAAGTAATTGACTTTCACGACGATGATCATAAAGAGCAGGAACATATATATATATACCCAGTCATCATGGAAGAGACCAAAAGCTTAGACAAAGGCTCCCAAAGAGATTGGATGTGGACTTGAAACCTATCAGAAGGGAGGAGACCCAACATTCCCGAGATTGTTCTCTTCATAGCGTCCAAAGTAGTGAGTGGAACATCTTTCTGAATCTGACTCACATCTAACGGTTCAATCTCTTGGATAACATCTGCAATTAAGCACTTCTGAGAGAGAGCAAAAAAAAAACCCAATTTCAAATTCAAATTCCACAAAGAGAAAATAAAAACAGAGTTTTTTAAGAAAAAGAAGAAAACCTTGGGTGATCGAGAATCGGAATGGAGTGCGAAATCGTCGAGGGAGAAGCCATCGTCGCTGAAACTGTTCGGAGAAGTTGAGGCGGATGCGGCGAGAGTTAGGGGTCGGAATCTCGAGTTGGATCGGAAGAGGAACGGAGAGGAAGGGTTTGTGGGTTTGTTACGGATGGTGACTCGAGGAAGAGAAAGGGAGAAGCAAGAGATCGTCGTCGTCGTCGACATCGCCGGAAGCTTGATGGCGAAATTGTACGAAGATTCGTCTTCTTCTTCTTCCTCTTCCTCTTCCTCTGAGCTGATGAAACCCTAATTCCCCTTTTGCGAGTCTGATTTGGAGTATTTGTTGGCCACATAACAAACCGGAACGTGACAAAAACGATGAATAACACTCATCCGTCAGCGATTACGGTTTGCTGTTAACCGTTCTACTACAAGGTGGCTGGCTTAGTTGTTGAACCGGTAGTAGCCCCGTTTTGTTTTTTTTTTTTTCAATTAAAAAACTTATATGGGTTGAACCCAGTAGAATTTGAAAATAGACAGGTTTTTGCTAAATAGTCAACAAGCTTTATCGGACTCACGCGAAACAAAGTAAATGGAACAAGAAACAAATGCAGAAGACTAAAGGATGGAGACGATGTCCGCCATCACTTCGTGGAGCTCCAACGATCGATGATCGACAACCCGAGGATAAAGCTCTGACGAGCACTTGACAGTCTGTGCGAAGACAGGTATGTGTGAAATGGAGGCTGATCGCATGATAGAGAGCAACTCTGACCTCGGCGATGCAAGGAGACGATACGTGGGATTGCGATTGAGAGCCCCGATTCAATTCGCGTGATAATATGTATATCTTCTACACTTCTACACAATATGGCCATCTATTGTCATTTAGGATTACAATCACTTCCAACCACCATTTTGGTGTGACCCAGATCGAAACAGACTTTTCGAAATTTCCAAACTTCTTCCTCCACATCAGGAGCAGTCGTTTGATCACTCATTTTCTCTCTTGGTTAGACTAACCAATGCTCCCTAAAATAAACATAACTTTTGGTCGCACAGTTAAATTTGACCTCTCTTTTTTTTTCATATTATTGACCTTAAACCTGCATATGCAAGCTAACTTAATTTTCTTTTCGATGTCCAAACTTGAACTCACTTGTTTGTGTTAACTGCCAAACTTCTAAGGTGTTGTTCGTTTGCTCACCCAGGTGATCCAATCTGGGTGAAAATGCAAATCGATGTTCGTTTTATGCATTATAATATTACATCCAGATGGAACATCCAGCTGAATTTTTAAAAACTCTTCTCAAATTCTCACCCAAATGAAGGTGAATCTTGATGGTGCATCTGAATGCAGATGCATCTAGTTCAGTCCAAATGATAAATGACAAAAATGACTTTTTAAAATCAAAATATTATTTTCAAACCGTAAATTCCGTTTTTTTTTGCATATACATTTTTTCGCCAGAACCAAAAAATGCATTTTTCCGCCAAAACAGGAAAAACGCATTTTTCCGCTAAAACCGAAAAACACATTTTTCCGCCAAAACCGTAAAAATTGCATTTTCCCGCCAAAACCAAAAAAAAAGTATTTTCCCACCAAAACCACAAAAAAAATCAATTTCTCGCCAAAACGGGAAAACGCAATTTTCCCAAAACCGGAAAATGCATTTTCTCGCCAAAACTGGAAAAAACAATTTTCCCGCCAAAAACACAAAAAACACTTTTCCCGTCAAAAATGCAAAAATGCACATTTCCCGCCAAAACCGCAAAAAATGCATTTTTCCGCCAAAATCCCGAAAAAAAAATTTTCCCGTCAAACCCGTAGAAAAGCACTTTTTCATCAAAAACGCATTTTCCACCAAAACCGCAAAACACACTTTTCCCGCCAAAACCGCAAAAAACGTATTTTCCGCCAAACCCATAAAATGTATTTTTCTGCCAAAACCATAAAGATGCACTTTTTCGTCAAAAACACATAATTTTTCCTTATTTTTCCTCAAAAACACATTTTTCCTCGAGAACCGCATAAATATTTTTCGCGAAAACCGTAAAAATGATATTTTTCCGCCGAAACGTAAAAAATATATTTTAGTCATTTTGTTAACAAGTCTATAAAATGTATTTTTCTGCCAAAACCATAAAGATGCACTTTTTCGTCAAAAACACATAATTTTTCCTTATTTTTCCTCAAAAACACATTTTTCCTCGAGAACCGCATAAATATTTTTCGCGAAAACCGTAAAAATGATATTTTTCCGCCGAAACGTAAAAAATATATTTTAGTCATTTTGTTAACAAGTCTACCTAGATGCAGATGCAAGTTAAAAATGAAAAGCAAACGAACATAGTTGCATTCAGATGATTCATCTAGATGCATGAACGAAATGAAAAAAATAAACAACACACAGATAGAACATCTAGATGGACCATCTGGATCATCTGGATGTATCTTCCAGATGTACAAACGAACGGTGCCAACTCTTTTACCCAATGCATCTTCAAACAAATTTACCGATAGAATGACAATAATTTCCATCAAAGCATACATGGTCCCTGGGAATATAAAAACTTCTCTAACCAGGATTTTTGGTCCCAACTAGAAAGAGAAAACAAATTACACAGAGAATCCACATGGAAAAATAAACGAGATGAGATTAAAAAAAACACTATGAAAAGAAAAAGAAAAACTAATTCACCAGCGAGGAATCTAATTATATTACAATACCAAAGCGCTTATCAATTTAAAGCCTTTGACTTTGACTTCACCAATGAAAAACATGGGCCTGCCCTTATCTCCTCCTCCTCTCCGGCGTCCAATGCGGTAAAGCTGGGCTAAAATGTGCCGACACAACCCTAGAATCAAGTAGCTCCACTATAGGTGTGAAGTTCACGCACCTCGGTACCTTGTACTGGTTAATTGACGCACCTCTTGAGATGGCGTAGTCCATCAACTCCTCGAACGTCCCGTTTCTTACCACCCTAATCTCCAACGGTCCAACGGAGTTATCAGCGACTCGACATTGGCGGTAAACCGAGTTCAACGACTCTTCCATCTCGAGGCAGCATCGAGTCAGAGTATCATGACTTGGTTGCCTCTCTCCGTCCCTCACTAACAACTCCCAGTACAAGACGTAGTGGCCCGGGATCGTGCTTGTGTCTGCGTAGCTAGTGTACTCCGCTACACGGGTGCCGCACTCTTTGAGAAGCAGCTTTGATGCGTTCTCCACCGCTTTCTGAAGCTCAGACTCGTCAGTCTTGTCAGAGTCGATGCTGAGGAGGACGTTCTTCCTCCTCACAAAATGAAACTGAGGTGCTGAGTTGTGGAAGCCCGTGACTCTGAGGATGTCACCAACTCGGTATCGACATAGACCGGCATAGGTCGTGACAACGAGTTCGTACTCTTTGCCGATCTTTACGTCAACAAGTTCAACGGCCTTGGAGCCGCCAAGAGGGATAAACTCGAAGTAGGCCATGTTGGGCATAATGGTGTACGAAACTTCAGATGGTTTGCTCATCGGGTTAAGGTTTAAACCAAAGTAACACTCGGAGGAAGCGTACATAGTGCAAGCCATGGGGAGGCCACCGCTATAATATTCCAATGTTGGGATATATTGAGCCATGGCTCCAGTTACGATGACATCAAGGTACTTAGTGTTGGGCCAAATCCGGGTGATGATTCCTTCCCAATTTTCCGTCTGGCACTCCTGGCGGATGAACTCCGCCAGGTGCTGGTCCGGTTTGAGAATATCAGACATGCACTGCCTTATAGACGGGTCGGTTATCTCAGAGTCGAGGGAACCTGACTCAATGTCGTTGGCCAAGCGAGACCAGTGAAGCTGGAGGAATCGGATGGCACGGAGGAGACCAGAGGCAAAAACAGCGCCCACACGGAGGACAGAGAGGCGGTCAAGGAGGCCGCATAGCATCTGAGAGTACATGCTCTGGAAGGAGTCGGCACAGAGAATGGCTTCGTTGGGACTAGTGTACACGTTGTAGGGGTCGTATGGTCGGGACCTGAATTTATCACTCTTGTAGTAGCTGGTTAAGACTGGTCGAGCCGGTAGCCCACCCGGTGTCTTTGTTTCCGACTTAACGAACAGGAAGTACAATCCCTTTCCTTTATCTAGTCCTGGCACATACCTGTTCCAGAAAGGACAGAAAATGGTCAACGCTTGAACTAATTATAAAGAAATTTAATTAACAAATATGTACAGTCTACAAAGTTTTTATTTTTGTTTATTATTTATTTTGTGAAGAAATATTAGATTGAATTTGGACCCGAGACCTACAGTAAATATTTTTTTGTTAACCTTGACACACCATAGGACTAAGTTTTATCAATGTGAAGGACTTACAAATTCATGACGGGCATGAGGAGACTATAAAGAAGCTGGCGACGGTCGAGCTCTTCTTGAATGGTCGGCATGAGTTTCCTCTCTCCGGCTGAGGTTCCGGAGCTGGTGAGGAACTCGGAGATGGGATGGGCGGATAAGATGGGAGATCGGTCTCCGTCAGCGATACGTTGGATCTCGGGCTGGAGATCTTCGTAGGTAATGATTGGAAGCTTTGATTTAAAGGTATCACGGTCTGTGGCACCTCCAAGGTTGAAGCGACGGAGGTACTCCGTCTCAGCGTTGCGTCTCAGAATCTCTGCTAGGAGGTTTTCTTGAACCGTATCTGCATTTCGAGTCATTTCCTCGATGAAACGGAGGGCTTTCGCGTCTTTTTCACACGCTGGAGGTCCCAATGGCGACGAGAGGCTAGAGTCTACGGCCATAGTTATGTCTTTTCTTGATTCACTCTTTTTTGTCTCTGATTTATGGAGAGGAAAAAAACTAAACAAGGACAAAGAAGTTGGGTTAGAGAGAGAAAGTTTGTGTTTATTACAAGTTGGGATGTGTTTTGGGATTGAAGAGCTTGGTGGGGGCACCTATTTATATAAAGGCTGGTGGTCTGAAAATGCCACGTCACATGGCCAAACAAACGTGAGATCGGACAATAACCTCAAATAATCTAAACTTATTACTTTCCAATCTTAACTAAGATATTGCACGCGCTCCTCTAAGACAAATCTCTTTTATGATCTATCAAATTATTACACAACGCAATGAAAACATTTTCTTAAGCAGGATATGTATTTTACCATAAGTAGCTAATATATACTCCATATATATAGTTTTCTTTTGACTTGGCAATGCAAATAAGAGACGATCTTGAGAGTAACACAAACGAACAAATCAAGAAAAGTAAGTTACAAGAGAAAACTGGACACTGATAATTGCCATAAAACGAAGTTTACGTATAAAACTTAATTGATAGGACGGAATCTTCAAATTGATACCGCCAAGTGTGGCGGATGCAGAATCATATTTAGATAGGGGGATGCAGAATCATATTTAGATGGGAGCACAACATTTTATTTCATTACGTTTCATTGTAGGATTATAAAAAATTTCTTAAATTAAAAGTAATTACTGAAAGAAAATAAAAACTAGTTGGGGGCACGTGAACCCATTCCTCATCACTCTGCGTCCGCCACCGCCGCCAACTATGGTAAAAATAAACTTCCAAAAACTAAAGAGTATATGACTTTTCTGGTAAACCGGTAAGCGGGACTATTTTAATGGATAATGAAAAAGTTCCATGTAGTAAATCTTAGAAATTTCGGGTCCTTTGGTCCACGTTTTCCTCGTGGGCATGATGAGGTAACTATTGACAATATTACAATGAAAAGTTCACATATAAAGAAAATTTTTAAATTCGATATTGAGTTAACCAGTGGAGGTAGAACTCAAACATGTGTAAAAATAAAAATTAAACAAAATTATAAATAATTAACATTTAAATTAGGCTTTTGGCAGGAAGGAGACTGGAAAGACACTGGCTGGAGAATTGTGTTGTGGAGATAATAAAAGATAAATTAGTAGATTAGATACTAATAAAATAGAAATAAATATGAGAACACAAGAAATGAGGCAACAATAAAGGAAGGGATGTTGAAGGTGAAGGGAACAGAGTAGGACCCAAAGAGAACGTCAACATGGCACGATAAGAGGGATTTGCATGTGGGGTTAGGCCATAGCCATGTCACCATCTTTCTCTACGCGTTTCTCGTCTCTCCCCACTTTCTTTTCCTCATGTATACTTTATTATATATATTTATATTAACTCAAATATCACTACTACCAGCATTTTAGGGTTTTTGATTTCTTAATGGTAGAATCGCTACACGATGAGACCGTCAGTTGTCATGAGTATTATAGTTGGAAGTAGGCATGCGACTTTCTAGCCAAACCAAATAAAAATCAAACCGACCAAACTGAACTTTTTGGTTTTCAAAATTTTATTCAATTTTGAGCTCTAAACCAGCTGTTCAGTTCAACAATTGTAAAGTTATCAATTTCTCTATTTTCTAATATATACATAAAATAGATTAATTGATAAAGAATCAAACAAACGGAATTGGTAACTTTAAAAGTGTTGAACTGAACTAAACCAAAGTTGTTTTTACTGATAAACCAAAGTTTTACGTGGTCAGTTTTGGAAAATTATGATAACTCAAAATATATGACAAATAAAAAAAGCGAATCATATAGAAGTGAACTACCTAAACTCGCATGTCTTGTTGGAAGAGTCTAGATATGGTCATTGAGTTTAATGTTTTGTTGTCGTCATGTTAAGAAGATTGTCGCCACTTGCTACCCGAAAAATGAATAAAAGTTCCAAACAAAATAAATCATTATAACACTATTTTTGTTAACATATTAGGAGTTTCGAAAGAATATGATGTTTTGAACCATTGAAATTTAATGGTAATCGAGATTAAATCCAGAACTTTTGCGGGTTTGTAAAAAACATTAGGTTTTGAGTTTAAAATTTATATTCGAAAAGGGTAAATTTATTTATCTCCTCTCAAATCAAATATATCAAAGCGGAACGAGAAATGGGGCCCTGACAAAAGGGAAACGTGTTGCTGGTTTGGTAGTCAGAAAGGAATGGCCCCTTGGGCACATGAGACAAATGCCTAATTCCATACATGCATGTTTTCTTGCCTAACCATTTTCAGTTTTCCACTATAGACTATTACAAACTGATGGACCATCACGGTTTTCTATTCCCTATTTAGAACTTATTTAAAGGAAGCAATCAGTTATATTTTGCTATTTCCCTTTGATTAATCAATTTTTTTATTTAATATATGTATATAGGTTTCTAAGTTGACAATATTTTACCAAAAGAAGTTTACAAAACAAAAACACAAGTAAGCTAAAACTATTTTTTTATGTTTGGAGTATTTCCTGTCTAACGAACGCGAAGCATTAACTTTCAAGTTCTTCACAACATTACGTGCTTATCTTTTCCATTTTTAGAACTACGTATGAAGATGTGCGAGGATGGTATTTTTAGGGTGAAAAGTAGGTTACATAATTTATATATTTATTTTGAATTCGTAATCTTTGTTCTAAATCACAAGAGGTGCTCTAAATTCTCATTCTTCTATGTTTTATGTTGATTATATACCACCGGTTGGGGTTTTGAATTGGTATCTAGATCGAATTAGTATAGCTAATTGTTGGCAAAAAAATATTTGTTCTAAATTATCGATAAACCAATTATCATTATTTTCATATTTAATTGTAAGAAACCCAGTTGTATGTCATAATCCGTATAAAAATCTTAGAAAATTAAAATTTTAAGTGTTTTTTGATATTGATGAGATGAAATTTATTCTACTTGAAAAAGCGTACTTCATTTCCTGGGAAATTGTTCATCGGGGCAAGTCATCGTTGTAGGATTTGGTGACCACGGTAGGGAACTCGATCACATGGTGCAAACTCAATGGTAAAGAATGTCACTTGAGACCCTTGAATATTTATATAACTTGTCACTGCCGGTCTAGACTAATTAATATGGCACCAAAAGCATACCAAAAAAAAAAATCATCCTAATTACAAAACAAAAAAAATCTATATAATAAAAATAATAAAAATACTACTAAAAATATGTTTTTTCAAATAAAAAATAGAAAACATCAAAATATTTATGAAAAAATTGATTCTGGCTTTTTTACAATAAAATAATTTACTAATTCAAATAATCAAGTGTTTTAGTTAGCTTGTATATCAATACATAGTGGAACGTAGATTATCGTTTATGAAATTCAATGAAAATTCTATTTCTACAGAAGCAACTAAAATTAGAATTGTCGATAAGCAGTTTCTTTTGTGTTTAGACAACAACGATCCATTTGTTTAGAAATTTCAGCATGTCAGCCGTTTTTGTAATTGCATTTGACAACACTTCTAGTTCTAATCCTATTTACTAGTAGCATTTTTAACAACCCAAAAAGCTAATCTATATACCAGAACAAAATATCTGATAAAATCATGTCAATATCAATCTCACCTTGTATAATTCTATAGAGGTATGCGATAAATTTATATATGTTTGAATTTCAAAAGTTTCTAAAAATTTACAACTTGTAAAAAGAAGAAATATAAAAAGACTTAGAAGATGCAACTACTTTAAAGAAGAATATTAATAACAATGAAACGTGTAGCAACTGGTAATTAGATCGTTAATTGTTTTAACATTGTATCTAATAAATATCAGGATAGTAGAAAGGAGAGCTAGAAAAAAAGGCTAATAGTGCAATTACCAAAATCTAATGTGAGAGAAAATAAAAAATTTAATTGTTATTTTGAATATAAAAGGAAAGAAATGTTTAAAAAAAGAAGAAGAATTGGATTTAGAAATCTATACTAATAAATATACATATAATTAAAATAAGAATAAGTAAATATACAATATATAAAAAATAGAAATATTACATTAAACAGTAATAAGTACATATACAATAAAAATAAAAATAAATAATAAGTACATATACAATATAATAAATATAAATATTACATTAAACATCTATCATAATATTATCATTTAATATAAAAACAGGAAAATTAGAATAAGTAAATATACAATTAAGAAATAAAAATACTAAATTAAACATCTATCCAAAAAATATATAGTAAAATAAATAAGAAATAAATACACAATATAATAAATGAAAAAATTACATTAAACATCTATCTAAAAAATATAGTTTTACATTTTTATGATTTCTAAATATTTTTATAAATAAATATAGAAAATAAGAAAAACAAGCATACAATATAAGAAATATAAATATTACATTAAACATCTATCATAATATTATCATTTGATATAAAAGCAAGAAAATTAGAATAAATAAATATACAATATAAGAAAAAATAAAAAATAGATAAAATACAATTAAGAAATGAAAAAACTAAATTAAACATCTCTCTAAAAAATGTATAGTAAAATGAATAATAAGTAAATATAAAATATAACAAATAGAAATATTATATTCAACATCTATCGTAATATTATAATATGTAAATAGACAATATAAGAAAAAATACAGAATAAGTAAATATACAATATCAGAACAGAAAAAACTAAATTAAACATCTTTCTAAAAAATATATTGTAAAATAAATAATAAGTAAATATAGAGTATAAAAAGTAAAAATATTACATTAAACATCTATCATAATATTAGAATAAAAATAAATAATAAGTATATATACAATATAAGAACTACATTAAACATCTGAAAAACGTACAGTAAAATAAATAATAAATAAATATATAATATAAGAAATGGAAAAACTACATTAAACATTTATCTGAAAAAAAATATTGTTTTACATTTTTATGATTTACAAATATTTTTATAAGTAAATATATATACAATATAGGAAGAAATAAATAATAAGTAAATATACAATATAATATAAGAAATAGAAATGTTACATATTATAATAAGTAAATATAAAATATAAGAAAAAAATAAATAATATTTCAATATAGTATATAAGAAATAAAAATATTACATTAAATATATATCGTAATATTATCATTGATATAAAAGCAAGAAATTTAGAATAAATAAATATACAAAATAAGAAAAGATAAACATTAAGTAAATATATAATATAAAAAATTAAAAAGGTAAATTAAATATCTATCTGAAAAATGTATAGTTAAATAAATAATAAGAAAATATACTATATAAGAAATAGAAATATTACATTAAACATCTATCGTAATATTACCATTTGATATAAAAGCAAGAAAATTAAAATAAATAAATATACAATATAGAGAAATTCCTTAGGATATCATTTTTAAAGTTTTAGCCACAAAAATAGTTCTCAATGAGAAAAATGATCAATAGAAGTTTTATTAAAGAGTAAAAATACATTTATATCATAAGGTTAACTAATCTATACTTAGGGTTTAGAGTTAAGGGGTGAGTTTTGAAATAGCGTTTCAGATTTCAAAAAAAAAAATATATTAATATTTTCAATACTATTTTGGTCATTTTATTTATTGAATGCTATTTTTGCGACAAAAACTTAAAAATAGCTATTTGAGATAATTACCCAATAATATAAGAAAAACTAAATAATAAGTAAATATATAATATAAGAAATGGAAAACTATATCAAACATCTATCTGAAAAATATATAATTTTCTGTTTTTTTAAAAGAAATATGTATTCACACAAACATACAATTCACAATTTTGTTGTTGTTCATAATACAACTTTCAAAAGAATAACTATATAGTTAACATTTAAAAATCAAAATAGTCTCACGCGTAGTGCGGATTAACTCCTAGTCAAAGCACAAATCAGTAGATTGAAATAGATTTCCAAAAATTTGACGCCCTTGAAATTATGTTACTCTTTGACGCTTAAATCTTTGTTTTATGGCAGTTAGTCGAGGGCCGGCCATGTAACTTGCAGATGAAATTTGAGAAAAAATAAGTTGTATCATTTGCAAATTTTACATTTTTTCTGCTATATTTTTCTTTTTAATTGATAATTTAAATTTGATGAAAATAATATGGATCCATGTTATATAGCAAACTTAATCCAATTCTAAGCTTTTAAAAATTAATGTAACAACAAATGCTGTTATAAGAGATGCTTCTCATTTTGAAATTTAGCTAAAGCCTAAAGAAACCAAAGAGGAAAATCATGAAATCGAGAATTGGCGATGCCCTTAGTTTAAGGAAAGTGACAATGCGTTGAATCATTTTACTCTTTGACGCTTAAAGTCTTTGTTTTATTGCAGTGACTATGTGTTGAATCATTATGGAGTGAGATATGAAGTTGGTTTAGAGCATTTCTTATTTCATATTTCATTTAACTCTATTTTAGAATAAAATATGAAGCGGGGGTGAAGGTGCTTTTAGTTTAAAGAAAGTGACGATGATGCGTTGAATCAACTTTCGTATTTCTTGTATTTCCCATTTTTGGAAAAAGAACAATCAATCTTTCTTTCGACTTATTTATCAGTACGGTTGATAAATACGGGAGTGGAAGTTTTATCACGTCTTCTACTATTATACATTCTTCCTAAATTAAATGAATGGTTGTTTGAGTACATATACCTCAATAAGAATGTTGGAATCGGATTCCACTCTTAGTCTCTGAATGAATTTTGAGATTTTTTAAAGAATAAGTAAAGCTTATCATGTATTGTGTCCATGATTAGCTCCAGGATTTTATCCCACTGTGTTGTCCAGCTGGTTGTAAGCAGATTTTTTGTGAGGCTTGTCCATACTTCATCCGAGTACTTGCAAGCAAATAGGGGGTACTTGCAGGCTTGACAAAAAAAGAACAGGCCACATAGACTCTCATGTTAAGTCATGACCTTACTACCAGATGATAACCGAATGTGATACAATAATACAAGCCATGATATCAAAAAGTATGTAGGTGTAGAGTATGTGAACCATATGCCTTTCTATCAATTTTTTAACTGGTTGCATCACACGAAGTAGTTTTCATTTTCCTTAAAAGTTCATTCCGGGCTTAAATTTGTCAACTCATTTATTATTATTTTAATTTCGTTTAATTTAAACTTCAAATATTATTGTATCATAATTATTTAAAATGCTTCTCAATAATATACGTGAGGATATATAAATGATATATCCACAAAGCAGTCCACACATTTCAGATGAGGTCAACATTTAGTTGGAAAACCGGAGGTTTCATGTTGCATTACTGGCGTGTTGCTGTTTCAGAAAAACAAAAAACAGATTACAATAAAGAATGATTTTGTAGATAAAATGATTGAAAGAACATAATGGTAATTACAATAAACATATAATATTTGGGCAATAAACATATATTATTTGGGCGCAGACAGGGGAAATAAAGAAAGGAACCGTCTCACCGCCATAAGATCTTCGGAAGATTTGAAGTTCGTGGACTCCATTCATCACGTGCGCTTCCCTTTCCTCTCGCCTTCCCCATCCTTTGTTTTTTGAACATAAATTGAAGTTTATATTAATTTTCTGCTGTTTAATCGCCTTGCATATAATGCAACAACCAAATAAGTAATTTACAACAAACATTAAAAAATATTTTTCTTTATATTTTGTTATTTAAGAAAATTATTATTTTTGTTTATTCATCTATATGTGCTTGGTATGTGACTCCATTATTTTATAAAAATAATTTATTTTTATATACTTGAAGCTACGACATATATTCCTAATAAACATTTTTATATTTTCGATGATAACTTATGAACACATAACTTTTTTTTGACTAAAAGCTTTATGAACAGATAACTTCGTCAAAAGGTTATTAAATATTATATTTGATGTGATAATGCATTGAAGAAAATGTGAAAATATTGCTGTTGGTAATATTTGTTCGGTAGAAGTAAAGAGATGTTCTTGAACTTCATTGGAGATAATATATGACTGTTAAATCTTTTAATATATTTCGAAATACCATTTGGTAGTTGATACCACTGGCTTTATGAACATATTCTTTTCTTTTCTTTGAACAACTTATGAATATAATAAAGGACATTGTACCCTATAAGGCTATAACCAACAAAAAAAAACAAAAATTAAAAAAATAACCAAACCCCCATTCTCTCTTTTTTTTCCTATCTATTTTTACCTTATCTCTAAAACTTTAATTTTGTTTTTTGTTTTGGTCATTTCACCAATTTTCCCATATAATAAATACATAAAAACATTTACATACATTTTTTCTTTCATTTTGGGAACAAAAACATAAGACCACGCAAAATATGTCTATTACTAACGACTCATGTTCTAAAAATCGGCCGCTTAGCCGCCTAGCCGTCTAGCCGCCTAAGCGGCCGCCTGGACGCTACGCGTCACTCTTCCGTCCCGATTTATGCCAAATCGGTTAAAAAAATCAGATATCCGATTTTCTCCGCCTAGACCGTCTAAATGACCGCCTAACCGCTTAGGCGGCCGCCTAACCGCTTAGGCGGCCGCCTAATCTATATTTTTTTAATAATATTTTTATTTATTTATTTGATCTAAAATTTGATAAATATCATTTATATTCATAATTTTGATGAAAATTACACTATATTAAGTTTATATATTCTATTTGTGTGTTTTATACAATCTTAAACATGAAAATGTATTAATATTATACACAATTAAAAATTAACATGTTTTATAACATAGTAAACAATCTAAAAATTTCGCCCCGCATAATTTCCGATTAATCCCTGATTTTCTCTTTAGACGCTAGATCCAACCCGACCGCCCTACTAGTGCCTAGCGCGTTCCCGAACAGGGCTAACGACCGATAAAACAACGGGACCAACTCTAAGATACAAAATGAAAATAAATTAAATTATAAGAAGGAATAAAACAATGTGGTAGAAGAGAGTAGAGGTGGCATGTGTCAGAACTTGTTTTCAGTTAAGAAGTCGTTGCTGCTTGTTTCGTACACGTACCAGCTAGCTACCCCAAATCCAAACTTTTCACATTACTTAGATATGCGAACATGTATGATGATAATCAAATATTTTAAATTAGATTTTATTTTTGTTAATAGAGAACTTCGTGACTACACCAATACCCTTTTCAGACAATCGATTAAACATGTTAATTAGTTCAATTTTCTCTTGTTGGTGTTTTTTCTCGGAAGTTTCTTAACTTCTTTATTGGCACGTAGTCAAAACAAATTGCCCTTTATTTTCATTTTACTTGTTTGAGCCTTTGAGTTAGTGTGTTTAACTTTCAAGGAATCCAGCTTTTAGTGTAGTCCTTGTGTAGTTGTGCAACACATTGATCATTTTTCGAATAGTTTCGCTTTCAAAGAATTTGACAGTTTGATTATGATGTATGGAATTCATATAAGCAAATAGGAATAGTCACATGTAATTATCGCTTAACCTTTATGTTTTCAGTAGAACTATCTTGGTTAGAAAATCTATTAAAGTGGTTCGACCTATATGTGCCGACCACATTCCGAGTTTTCACTTATGAATTGTAACAAAATGTATTTGCAAATTATGCTTCATTAACAAGCAATCAATTATGGGAATTGACGTAGACTTCGATTACATACAACTAAACTGAAAAACATTAAAAAGAATCAGAGGGAAGTTTCTGTTATATTTCGTTTGCATGTGCATATAATAAAAAGCAATTGAATGTTTTCAATAACGTAAAAGATGATTGCGTGTTTGGAAAATATGAACAACCACAAGAAAAGGTTTTTGTACGAACGGGATTCCGTACTCTTGTAAGTCTATGTACAACCAAGCATCGAGTCAGAATTTAAAAGTACAACAGGGCATCGTAATCTTTGAGAAAAGTAATACATGCTTCACTTGGCATATTAAGATTAATGATTGAATTTCATGTTCATTAATTTAAAATATGCACAATTATTCGGTTGATTAATTAATACTCCCACACCTTCCTTAATCATTCAAAACTGTCACTACAAGAAATAGTTCAATTTTTGACCATCAATTTGGTTATAAAATGGTCAAAAACATTTTATTTTGACTATTTTCTGACCACATTAAATTGTCAAAAATACTCCGTCAGAAATTGATTACGGTCATAAAGTGGTCATAAATTTTTGACCATACTAAAGATTAGAAATTTCGTCAAAAAAATTGTCAGTAAATGGTCAAAAATAATTAGCAATTTCTGATAAATTTATGACCACTTTTTGTGTTGATTTTTGACTACTATTTAATAATTGCTCAGAATATTGTAAATAAATAATAATTGTATAACATTATGGAAATAGTAAATTTAATGAAATATGAATAAATTTCAAATAATTGTTATTTTCAATAAAACAATTGATGTTATACACATATTGAAAATAACTAAAAACGAAATAGGACACTCGTCATGGATCCACCATTTCTTAATTCCTCGTTCTTCTTTTTTTTTGTAACTTAAATTCCTCGTTCTTCTTGGTCTTGTCTTTTTCCATTGTCTGAACGAATCCTTTCCTAGTTATGTTTTGACAAAAATGATAAGATAAATTAAGAGTAGTTTAAAAATGTCACACCTTAAAGTATTAAATTTTCATACCGAAGCTTCTGTAACTAAAAAACTAAATTAATAAACGTGTAAGCTAGAAATAAAGTTTGAAATAAAAAACAAAACCAAACAACTGTAATCCAGATTTTGGTATAATCAAGTTCGGATCTCTAAAAGACACTGATTAAATATCATTCATTTAAGCAAAAAACATTGATCTAACCTTGCAAGGAGCAGAGGAATGTTGACTGAAGCAAGGCTGAGTAGAAGTAACAAGCTTCCCAAACTTGACCTGCAATGAAGAAAAGAGAGAGGTTACAATGATGGAGTGACAGAGAAGAAGAAGGAAATTAGAAAAAAAAAAAGAAAAAAGAGAAATAGAGAAAGGAAGCTCAGTGGCGCCGCTTGAGAAGAAAACTGAACTGATGAGAATGTGAAAATAAAATTTCAGATCTAGGTTAATGAGGAAATTGTTAGAAAGTGGTAAGAATATGGTCAAAATTTTGTGACTACTTTTTGACTATATGTTTTGGTTAAAACATTTTTACCATTTTCTGACCATTTTTTTCATTCATCACAAAGATGATGTTCGTTTACGTGTCGCGCGACCTGCGACCTGCTACATGTGACCTGCGACTGATCACAGGTCGCAGGTTGTTGTTCGTTTTGATGTCGCGTAACATGCGACCTGCGATTGGGCGCATGTCGTAGGTTGTTGTTCGTTTTGATGTCGCGCGACTGATCGCGCGACCAGTCGCAGATTCTCATTCAAGTCGCCCGAAAAAACAGCGACTAAAAATTAAGAAAATTTTGATCGCGCGACTGGTCGCAGGTCGCAGATCGCAGGTCGCGCGACACGTAAACAAACATAGTTTTAGTCGCAGGTCGCAGGTTTAGTAGCAGGTCGCAAGTCGCAGGTCGCGCGACACGTAAACGAACGTTATCTTAATCGTAAGTCGCAGGTCGCATGTCGTGCGACACGTAAACGAACATGACCAAACGGATCAGAACATGGACATAATTATTTGTGACCATATATGCTGGTCGGAAACTTGGTCAAAATGTGATATATTGGCTGACCATTTTCTGACCATATGTTTTGGTTAAAAATTTCTAATCATTTTCTGACCATTTTCTGACCATATGTTTTGGTTAAAAATTTCTAATCATTTTCTGACCATTTTTCGTATTCATCACAAAATGGTTAAAATTAGGTGATAATTATTTTTGATCATTTTTCCTGGTCAAAAAAGTGGTCACAATGTGATATGTTTTCTAGTACTGTGTTTTATGTTCTTTGACCAATTGTAGTTGAGTTGGAGAACATCTGGAGACTTGTTATTTATTTTTCGTTACAACCAATACATATTGTTTTTTTTTTGACTAAAAGTATTGCTCAAATACCAATATCATAATTTATAAATAGAAATAACTGAAAATTTGGGCTCATCTTGTGTGAAACAAAGAACTAAATGACATCTTATACGATAAAGTAGGGTATACTCTCTACTCTTTCCTCCACGTCTTCAAGGAGAGTGGAGCTTTTGACAACACGTGTCGGCACACTAAACACTCGCGATTTTCTGCTTCCTGCCGGGTTTATTTATTCTTTACTTTGAACTGACTTTTTATTGATTTAAACCCAAAATTATTAAAATTTTGTCGCTTTGTTTTGTCACTTATAGCCTAACGGGCCCCTAAATATATTGGCTTCTAATTTTCGTAAAGGTCTATAAGGGCATCGTATTACATTAATAATTTTGTATCCGTTAACGACATAGTTGTTAGGCCAAGGTCCATGAAAGTAATGCAGTCATATTACTATTTTCTGCGTAGCTACAGTCGTCTCTTCCAAGACGTTGCCCTAACGTTTCAACTCCACTAAATTTGCTTCAGTTGCTAATGAATAAAGGCATTTACTCCGAGATTCCCACTACGTCTTCTTGAATTGAGACTCACCACTTTCCACAGTACAATCATTCAATCTATGTATAGACCCACATGCAGGTAGTTCTAGGCTTCTATCTCACATATTTCTTTGTCTTTTTTGGTACCTTACAATCTCTCTTAAACAGCACAGCTAACAATGACCAATTCTCAGCCTCTTTAAACTCTTCCGGTGTAGGCAGCCTGTTGTCACTAAGGTTTTGCGTTTTTTGGGAGGCGAAGGAAAGTTAAAAAGGGGAGTGCCCTACTTGTAATTTAGCCGAGTTTGTTTTTGTTTTAGTGTAGAATTCAAACTTATTATGTATGGTTCCTTCGGTTGATCGCAGGCTAACCTTATTCAGGCCTCCACTAATTAAGTTCCACCACCTCCTAAGCCATGTGCTATATATGAGCTCTCCAGCTTCGATGTAACAAAGAGCAACAAAAAACTTTAGGTCTCAGATTCCCACGTTGCTATAAGATTCACTGAGCAAACAAAGTTCATTGAAATAGCAGAAACCATCAACCCTATTCCTGACGAGATGTTCAGGTTCCGTGCTTATGATCACCTGATCATGCTTGCAAACACTAACACCAATATATTCTAACCCCCTCAATTTATTAACAAGTTCCTATGTATTTTGTCAGCAAAAGAAAAAAACGTAACCTCCACGGCAGGCAACAACACTATCTTTTACACAAGAGGACTAAGAAACCCCCTCCTGCAAGAACCGATGACTCACTCAAGGCTTCAAAAACACTGACCATAAAAGGCTCTCTCTGCAAGGTATGTGCAACTCGCCTGCAGGTTCATCACGTCCCACCAGAGGAATCAAAGGTACTTTACAGCCTACGTACGAACATAATAAGCATGTCTAAATTAAACTAATAAAACCAGTGCCCAAAATTGTTGGGTATTGAAAACACACACACACACACGAACATAAGGCGCGAAGCGCGGGAATACCACTAGTTTAAAATAAATATACAAAAATAGATTAATGTTGAAACTGAACTCGGCGTATCCATAGATAGCACGATTCGATGGTGGTGGATTAAAGAGAGTCTACATACGTCGGAACTCAGCGAATAGATAAAGAAGATGTTTTATATATCATAGACAAGTCGTCACGAACATGCTGTCATAGTTAGACTGTTATAGAGGAGGTGTCGTGGATGTGCTTTCGTTCAGGCTTCTTATTTTGTGGACGAGCTGCATGGACATGTTCTCCGTTTTGATGAAGATGAAATCTTCTTGATGACGGGATCGATGTGATGACATAATGATGCAATCAAAGTGTTGAGGATATCAGCATTATAACGTTATTGATGGGATTGGCATGATGATGTGATCGGTCTGTTGACATGTTCGGCGTGGGGAATTCACTTCTTTTTTTTTTGAGGACAACAGGTGGGGAATTCACAAATCACCAAGATAAACTTATATGGGCCTTTGATATGTGGACAACAGGTGGGGAATTCACAAATCAACAGTTCGGTCTGCCTTAGATGGTTCTTTAGCATCTCCCAATTTTGTATTTTTCCTCTTCCCACTTAGTGTAGATGAGCTCCATTATAGTGTTTTATAGCTACATCAAATGAGTATTTGGAGCTCTTAATGTGACCTGCATTCGTAGCTGACTTGAATCCCGCCAATACCCTCATGTTCATATTTGACTGGGTGATGTTCAACCGTATAAGCTCAAGAAGTGTCACATCCCGGTTCTTCCAAACCGGAATGGTTTTGTTTTTTAATTGTTAACTTGATTTGGACCAAAGCCCATTAGGTTTTGTCCTTCTTCTCTGGCCCGTATAGTAAACCCTAGGGTTTCCACCTCCTTTTCTTATAAAATGGAGCATCCTCCTTCTCTTCTCTCCCATTTAGAAATCAGAGCGAAGCCCTGTAGAGTTCCAGAGAGATCTGAAAACCCCAGCCGTCAAGGTTTCTCTTTTTTCTTCTCTCTCTTTCTCTCTCGCCTGCGTGTCTCTCTCCTTGCTGTTTGCCGTTTGCTGAAGGCTGGAGCCAAGCCTTGGAGATCCCCGATGAACCGATCCAATTCTATGTCCATATCTCTCTTTGTCTTCTTTCTAGATCTGGTCACTGGTGAGGTAAAGAACCCTAGTTCTCGTTTTCTCCATCTCGTTCTTCTCTTTTATCTTGGATCTCTCATCCTGGGTGCTTTGGTGGTAGCACCAATCTTTTCTGTTGTAGATCTGGTTCGTGGAAAGCCGTAAGCTTTAGATCTGCTGCATCTCTCTTTTCCATTCTCATATCTAAGGCCAAGGTGAGGACTGTTGTGATCTCTTCTTCCTTCTATCATTATCACTTCATTGTAAGAGTTTCTAGCTAAATCATTCATACCTACGTGTTATCTATAAGCATACACGTAGTTGTTTGATAAATGAACTATATATATATATATATATATATATATATTTCCCTATATATTGTATTGTAATGTGCGAACATCTAGATCTATTCATAGGTTGCTAAATTGAATATGATTGAATAATGTTTGAGGATTGATTGTATGTGACGATTGTATTGATTGAGGTTTATGGTATATGTGGGTGATGTATATGTGGGAATTGTAGATAGGTTAGAGAAAGGCATAAGGCCTATGTGTTTCGGTGTAACGTGGTGGAATGATGTATATCTATGTCTCGGGCGTTACACCGTTTCTTGTTGGATCATATGGCAATCGCGTGAGTTGGCATGATTCATCGCCGGAGCGGGCATGCGGCGTGCATGTGTGAAGTTAAGAACATAGTAGCATGGTTCACGTGGAGACAGCGTGATGTGGCGTGAACATGTGAATGTAGTCACACTGATCACATGGAGACAGCGTGATGTGGCGTGATCGTGTGAGTGTGGTGGCGCGGATCACGTGGAGACAGCGTGATCGCGTCAAGGCGTGGAACTCATGGAGACAGCGTGATGTGGTGAGTTCTCACGTGACAACATGAGAGGCGTGGAGACAGCGTGATGTGGCGTTAGTCTCATGTTGGCACCGTCGGGGTTTATCCTCGTTTCTTGTTGATTGATATTGCTTTACTGGATGTTCTAGGTAGAGCTTTTGTTATGTTGTGTGGTGAATGTCGGGTGATTGATTTCGGGGCTCCTGGAGCTTTCCTCACTGAGCTTTTGTCGAAATGCTCACCCTTCCTTCTTCCCTTTCCCTTTCAGGTTCGGCTCATGTTGGTGAGTTTTTGTCAAAGACGTCCTGGGATCCTAAAGACACATTGTTTCGGCCTTGTAGCTAGAGACAAGTGTCATGATATCGCCGACCATTTCAGCTATGCTGGGTCAGGGTGTCACTAGTGGTATCAGAGCTGGTTAGCCATCTCGGTTCTGACCCAAGAGGCGTCTTGAGACCTGTCGTGGGGCGCAACGAGGACGTTGCGTTCTTTGAGAGGAGGTGAATTGTAACATCCCGAGTTGTGATATATGAAAAGGCTTAAGAGAATTGATTTGGCTACCTATGTCACTAAAGTTGACTTACCTTTTCCGTCACACATCGGTTTAGAACTCCAGAGTTAAGCATGCTTGGGCTGGAGTAGTGAAAGGATGGGTGACCTATCGGAAAGTGATTCACGATACCGTGCGAGTGAGGCCAAAGCACGGGCAAAGGTTGGGTGGTGATTGCAGGGTCAGTAAACAATGATTTCGAGCCTTCGGAAATTAACGGACCGACCGTCGGATGGGATGGAGCCCACGGGCCGAGAGAGCGGGCGTGGGTGGCCCATTAGCCGTGGATGGATCAGGGAGTTATAAGTGGTATTAGAGCCCATGAAAGACTCTCTTGTCCTAACCTAGAGGGTCAGTCTCGACTCAAACCAATATGAATTGAACCAGTTCCTAATCTCTTACTTAATGGTTGAGTTCTCTCTAGCTCCATACGGAATTCAGGGCAAATTTCTAGTTAAGTGGGTGAGAGTTGTCACATCCCGGTTCTTCCAAACCGGAATGGTTTTGTTTTTTAATTGTTAACTTGATTTGGACCAAAGCTCATTAGTTTTTGTCCTTCTTTTCTGGCATGTGTAGTAAACCCTAGGGTTTACACCTCTTTTTCTTATAAAATTGAGCCTCCTCCTTCTCTTCTCTCCCATTTAGAAATCAGAGCGAAGCCCTGCAGAGTTCCAGAGATATCTGAAAACCCCAGCCGTCAAGGTTTCTCTTTTTTCTTCTCTCTTTTTCACTCTCGCCTGCGTCTCTCTCTCTCTCTCCTTGCTGTTTGCCGTTTGCTGAAGGCGAGAGCCAAGCCTTGGAGATCCCTGATGAACCGATCCAATTCTATGTCCAGATCTCTCCTTGTCTTCTTTCTAGATCTGGTCACTGGTGAGGTAAAGAACCCTAGTTCTCGTTTTCTCCATCTCGTTCTTCTCTTTTATCTTGGATCTCTCATCCTGGGTGCTTTGGTGGTAGCACCAATCTTTTCTGTTGTAGATCTGGTTCGTGGAAAGCCGTAAGCTTCAGATCTGCTGCATCTCTCTTTTCCATTCTCATATCTAAGGCCAAGGTGAGGACTGTTGTGATCTCTTCTTCCTTCTTTCATTATCATTTCATTGTAAGAGTTTCTAACTAAATCATTCATACCTACGTGTTATCTATAAGCATACACGTAGTTGTTTGATAAATGAACTATATATATATATATATTTCCCTATACATTGTATTGTAATGTGTGAACATCTAGATCTATTCATAGGTTGCTAAATTGAATATGATTGAATAATGTTTGAGGATTGATTGTATGTGACGATTGTATTGATTGGGGTTATGGTATATGTGGGTGATGTATATGTGGGAAGTGTAGATAGGTTAGAGAAAGACATAAGGCCTATGTGTGCCAGTGTAACATGGTGGAATGATGTATATATATGTCTAGGGCGTTACACCGTTTCTTGTTGGATCATGTGGCAATCGCGTGAGTTGGCATGATTCATCGCCGGAGTGGGCATGCGGCGTGCCTGTGTGAAGTTAAGAATGTAGTAGCATCACGTGGAGACAGCGTGATGTGGCGTGAACATGTGAATATAGTCACACTGATCACGTGGAGACAGCGTGAGGTGGCGTGATCGTGTTAGTGTGGTGGCGCGGATCACGTGGAGACAGCGTGATGTGGTGTGATCGCATCAAGGCGTGGAACTCACAGATTCAGTGTGATGTGGTGAGTTCTCACGTGACAACATGAGAGGCGTGGAGACAACGTGATGTGGCGTTAGTCTCATGTTGGCACCGTCGGGGTTTATCCTCGTTTCTTGTTGATTGATATTGCTTTACTGGATGTTCTAGGTAGAGCTTTTGTTATGTTGTGTGGTGAATGTCGGGTGATTGATTTCGGGGATCCTGGAGTTTCCCTCACTGAGCTTTTTTCGAAATGATTTCCCCTCCTTTTTCCCTTTCCATTTCAGGTTCGGCTCATGTTGGTGGATTTTTGTCAAAGACGTCCTGGGATCCTAAAGACACATTGTTTCGGCCTTGTGGCTGGAGACAAGTGTCATGATATCGCCGACCATTTCAGCTATGCTGGGTCGGGGTGTCACAAGAAGATTGAGTGATTTAAGGGACTGCCTGAGGTGCAATTGAACGAGAAGTTTGTGATCTTGGAGCGGTGACGTGACACCGAATAAGAAGAAAAATGTATATTCGAGAAATGTGTAACTCTTGATTACATATAGAATGAGAATACCTAAATGAGTTAAGGATGTCCGTTAAGGACTGAGATTAGAGCACTCGGAACAATACGATTATGAATTACGGTTCTTGGTCAGTGAGATCTGCGAGAGAAACAATTGTTGTTGCATTAAGAGATCTTGGCAATTTAGGAAGTGCTCGTGATACATAAGTTGTGTGTAGTCATGTAATTATGATTGAACAAGACGGTTAAGTTCAAATTATTTATAATAAAGGTCTTATCTACAAAGTCTTCGAAGAAAAAATCTTATCTATAAAGTCTTTGCATTGTCCATTTTCTAAGTTTTTCATTTGGTCCTCTACGATAAATATCGTTTACAGGTTGAGATTTTAGGAAGACTGTCTCCGTGGTTTAATTTTGTATTGAATTATTGTCTTCGTAATCAACAAAACGCTTCTGTGCAACTTTACAAAAATAATTATGTCTTTTTCTTTTTCGTATTTGTGTGGTTATACAGAGAATCCGAACTTTCATTAAAGTTATGTTTTTTCCATTATAAATTTCGACAATGCAAATTTCGGTTTAAAAATTCTTTTACTCAAAACAACCAAACGCTTAATCTAGAAAGATGTCAGAGCAAAGAGATAGCGGCATCATCTCGTTTTGAGGATAGGGCAACTAGACGTCGCAAGAGTGTTAGGTGATGCAGAAAGTTCGGCTGATATTATCTTTAAAACAACCTTCGAGTGAATAGAAATCTATCTTTCTAAAATCATAGAAAGTCCGAGCCCATTGTTTAGACTCTCTGGGGAAACCTCTATGGCCCTCGGCACCATTAACCTCTTGAAACACACTTATAAGTCCGTAACCTTTACTGAATTTGTGGAAATTGTAAGAGAAAGATTCCATATGTTCACAACTAGGGAAATTCCATTATCAACAGCTGGTTAGCATCTTGGGCTTACTAGTGCCGACAAACAAGATTTCATCAACCAAATAGACTTTTCCAAAGTTTTGTTACAATCCCTGAGATAAACATTGCAATGACACACAAATCAAGATTGCTTGGAAAAGTCCACAGAGAGTTCCACAAAGAGCACCAAGTCCAACGCGAAGGTTTTTAGCAAATGGGTTGTTTTCGGCGTAGTACAATCTTTGCAGTTCCTCTAGTTACTTGGAGTTTATGGCAAAGACTCTAACGAAACCAACAAACAATTAACATATAAGAAATGACCATGAATTGGAAGAAAAAGGTAAGGGACAATAGAAAGATGCCCTGCTAAATATGGCCAAGTTCAGAAAAATTGTCACTAGATTCTATTAAGTAGGCTTTGAAGTTTTACCAGAAACTGGAGCATGTCGATGATCTGTTACAGGTAACCAAAAAAAAAAAAAATTCATACTCTCTTCTCCCTTGATGATGTATATGCAAGGCAGAGCCCTTGAGATTCCACTGATGTGGCTTGTTTTGTTTTATAATCTTTGGCTGAAGTACATGTTCATGAAATATCTTGAGGGGTTGAATCCACTTAAGATCACTGCAAAAATTGGAGAAACAAACTTTAAGATGACATTCTTTCAAAAAAGAGGCATCTGTGAAACCAATGAATGATTTAAAGCTTACAAATAGGGGACAGGACAATCACGATCCCAATTGGGTAGAGGAAGAATGTTGTTCGTTCCAAAAATGGAAGCACTGGTATTAGATTCAAGCAATGTTGTTAGCTCAATAGTTATATCAGTTGTGAAAGAAAGAATCTTTGAGACTTACCGTCATATCCTAGGAAGTTAAGATAATGGTAATACGAAGCCCCGACCATGAAAAGCAGATTCGAAAGTAGCAGAGCGATGAACCCATGAGTTATCAGGAGTGGTGATAAGAAATAATGAACGACTGTAGCAATACAAGAAGAAACTATAAGTCATAAATCTATTTCAAAACTGAGTGATGTGTTTAAAGGAGTAATTACCGTAGAGCAGCACAAACATCGGAAAGAACGAGTTGCAGTGAACATCAAACGTATACAGCCTACAGAGAAACACATACAAGGCATGTCATAAACAAGCTCACACGGATAGAGAGAAACTATGATAAGGAATATGGATATTGAACAATAAAACCAAAAAAAAATCTTTTTGTGTAGTATCGAGTTGAAAGATAAGAATCGGTCAATAAACTAACCATTCAACACGTTGTTCCACCACATGACTGTTAGGAGCCTCCTCGCGAAGGTAAGAGTTCGTCAGAAACCTGGGAAGTCGTATCTCAAGTTAGAGAAACTGTCAATTTTGATATAAGAAACCACTTGAGAGATTCAGTGTTAGTTCTCAGGAGTGTTTGTCTTGCACTATATAAAATGATTAAAACAGTAATAGTAGCATAACAGTGACACGAGCAGCAATAGCAGACGTTGGATGCAACATAATATTTAAGCGATGTGACGAGTTTGCCCATGCACCGATAGAAATCACTTACCAACAGCATGTAGCTATAACTGCTCCAGTGATTAAGAAATGGGTGAGGAACACTGATACAACCACGACGACAGCATGAGAACCACTATGGTCATACCTGAAGCAGAGACAGAAGATTACAATCAATAACGGAAAAAAAAAAAATAGAACAAATTCGTTATCCAAGGCAATATTTTTATTAACTATCACACTCTACAAACTGCAAATTAAACAAAATACTTACGTGGCACAGTAGGCTAAAGTTGCAACAATAAGAAGCAGGCTACAGATCACAATAAAAGCAGGGTCATCACGTGCCCATTGGTTTTTCGTTTCTGAGAGAGAGAAAGAACAATGGAAATTAAAGCAAACGCACTTAAAATTTTACAAACTTATACCAAACGTTTAGCTTATTTTTAACTGGCACTAGCATTAAGTATAAGGAGAAGCCAATAAATAAAAAAAAAGGCAAAAGAGAAAATCACAAGGAGATGATTCTCTGCAAGTAACATATTCAGATTAAATAATCCCTGACCATACAGTGATAGTAAAACTTGGATGGCTCAAGATCCTTTCAGTAACAGAAGGGTATAGTGTATAAAAGCAAAAAAAAAGCTTGGTAATGAAAGTTGAGCTTACGTTTGTGATACTTGGTGTGTTGATAGCTGGTACCATAGCGTCCACATGAAAAAAACATACAAAAGTAAGAGAACAAGAACTATAAATATGTAATACCTTAGCCAAAAAGTTCCCCAACTTGTTGGATTCGACTAGGACAAGTTATAAAACTCTCTTTAACGTCCAATTGCAAAGAAGAAAGTGAAACCATCTCAAACTCTATTAACCTAGAAACTTAAATGATTAACGAGTTCTGAGTCTAATCTAATCTTACCATCTTATCAAATGCAACAGCTTAAAGGTTGAATTAAAAAAAAAAAAAAAAAATGAAACTTTCAAAGAGACTTACACAACTTTGGGGGATGTACAAAGGTTAAGCATCTGCCAGAAAGTATATTCAACATCCATTTGCTGCCACTGCAATGAACAAAGGGAACGTTTCAAGGAAAACGAGAATATGATGTAACAACATTATCTACAACATGATAAGAAACGAAAAATGTATTGTTTAACTATCAGATCATCATAATATCAGAAATCGCTGAACCTAGAAACGGAGCTAAGCTACGAACGAAGGACGGACGCAAACTAAAGCTAAATCCGATTCGTGTTCTCCACTATCAGACCATAATTTTCAATCGAGAATCGAGACGAATCTGAGATCAAATCGACGATTGGGGGAAGCATGAGATGTAACGAGGAAGAGAACCTTGACGATACGGCGAAAATACTGAAGGAACATTGGGTTGGCTCGGGATGAAGAAGGCGAAGAGCGAGATCTGGAAGTTGTGGGCAACATCTTCTCCTCCCTTTGTTCCTGATCTTCTTCTTTTTCTCTCCTCCTAGTCGTCTTCCCTCTCGATGTTTGATCCGAGATCTCTCTCTCTCTTCTCGCGTTTCCCTTTTGGTTTGTTTTCGGTTTAGGCGGATGATTGATTGTTATTATTGATAGCTTCCTACTGCTACCGCACCAAACGCCTTTTTTGCCTTTGCAGTTTTGCGTTTGATTCAAAACGTTTCATGTTTTGAGGCCTAAAATAAACAATGTTTTGAAAACCGGATACTGATTTGATATTCTTACTGATTGACTGGTTGGATCGGTTCAACCAGCTCGAACTGAGCTTTTATTTTGTAAAAATTAAATATATATAATCATATATTTATACTATATGAATCTTAAAAAGTAACTAGATTTTGACCCGCGATTTCAAATCGCGGGATTATTTTCTAAAAAAACTTTAATTTTTGATATTTTATTTTTTGTTGTGTTAATATTTTTATTTTTGGCACATATATACTATAAATTATATTAAATTTTAACCCATTCTAAAGATATACTATGTAAAAAATATATTAATTATTCTCATATTTTTTTAATTTTGGTATATATATGTTTTCGATGCCATGAATATTATAATAATTTATTTTATATAATATTATGTAATTTATATAATGAAAATAAATTTTTCTAACCCAATAAATTTTCATGTTTATCAATTATTCCAATTACTTCATTTTTATCGAACTGTATTTCAAAATACTAAACAACCGATTTTTTTTGAAATATCAATACTATGAAAATAGTAATCATTTTATTTAAATAAAATTTATATGGTTTAATTTCCAACTGATTTTATATTATAACCTGAAAAGAAAAATTCATGCTGTAAAATGAGATATGTTAGTGTAAATAAATCCATAAATGATTTAATGTTAAAAACACCTACCTAATAGCAATAATTAATTGCTTATTTATAAACGAACTAAACACTTATTATTTACAAATAATCTAAACAAACTTGTATATTATGTAAACAAAATTATTTTCAAAAGATTTGTTTCCTTATTAAATGAGTGAAATTAATTGAAAAGATCTTTAAAATAAGCAATGGCATGACAATGTAAATAAATTGAAAACTAATGGCAGAATCCTATTAGGGATTTTGCTTTAATAGTATAGATTTATATGGTTTAATTTCCAACTGATTTTATATTATAACCTGAAAAGAAAAATTCATGCTGTAAAATGAGATATGTTAGTGTAAATAAATCCATAAATGATTTAATGTTAAAAACACCTACCTAATAGCAATAATTAATTGCTTATTTATAAACGAACTAAACACTTATTATTTACAAATAATCTAAACAAACTTGTATATTATGTAAACAAAATTATTTTCAAAAGATTTGTTTCCTTATTAAATGAGTGAAATTAATTGAAAAGATCTTTAAAATAAGCAATGGCATGACAATGTAAATAAATTAAAAACTAATGGCAGAATCCTATTAGGGATTTTGCTTTAATAGTATAGATTTTATGTATTGACCGATATATTTATTTATTCTTACAATTAAAATCTCAATTTGTATAAATATAGCCAAATGAAAATAGTATGTGAGAGCTAAAAAATAGAATTAAATGGAAAACCAACTAAATAGTGATAGTTGATAATGAAATATTATATTTTAATAATAAATGAAAACACATTAATTATATGTTAATTTTTTTAGAACCTGGTTTTGAAGTTTCCCCCGTTCATTGTTTTTACCAATTTTTTCAAATCCAGGAATCGGACTCGGTTTCTTCAACGAGTCACAGTCGGACCGGGAACCTCAGTCCAGTTTTCAAAATACTGAAAATAAGGTTCATAATCCGTTAATTAATTTGGGTAAAGGACAATAAAATGATACAAAACGTTTCGTAATTTATACGATAAATCACATCTGTAATTCAGCAATAACAAAGTCGTCGAGTCCACAACGGTTGGTTCTCAAAGACAAAAGTAAACAAGTCTCAGACTTGACGTTTATGAATAGAAATGATGCCTAAAAAAATGCAGAAACTCATGCAACTTTGGGAACTGCGATAGATTCCGAGGTAGGCACTGTCACGGACCGCAACAGCTCTAACGAACAAACAAGGCCTAGGAAATGAGAAAGCAAGGTGTTTGCCGATGCCTGCAACAAAACCCCTCACAAGTCTTTAAAAAAAATCTCACTAGTCTTTGATTAGCAATGTGATTAAAGATAAAAGCATATGTGCTCAAAATACCTGAACGAGGAAGACATCAAGAGCAAGAACGGGACTGTATCCTTGAGAGACTCCTTGGTAGAAAGGGCTTGCTGAAGTTGTCAAAGCCTTTGCAACCAAAAACCCAACAGTTGCTTGCATCCCTAGAATCGCTGCTCCCATTCCAACAAGATTTACCATTATCCCACTTCTCAACCCTTTCACAACATCAGCACGAGGAGGGGCCTGAAAAACAATACATACAACCACCCATGATTTTTAAAAAATTGGATCTTTTTCATTATCAAACTGTTGTTACACTTTGGTGTAGGCATTGACAAGCTACAATGAATGAAGAAGGGTACCTTGGCAGGGTCAGCGGCAGTTCGACGGAGCCTCTCAGAGAGACGAATATAGCCAAAGGACCAGAAGACGGAGACAAAAGCAGCAGCGATCCCACTTGCTGTGGCGTAGAAAGTAGCAGGTGAAGTGGGTTTGCCAGTTACAGCAACGGAGAAGGATAGAATGACAGCCGCCACAAGGGTCGACACAAGCTGCCCCCAGAAACCAATACTCCCCAGCCTCTTGAAGTACCTTGAAGTCTTCTCTAATCTCTTTGCCACCTGTCACAACCACTAACGCTTTCTTTTACACCAATCTTGAAAATCATTCTACACTCAATCAAGATTCGAGAAGGAAGAGAAGAACCTGAGCGAGCTTTGCCTTGTCGACCTCACTATCACCGGAAATGGAACCAGGAGACGTTGGATAGGAAGATGCTACTGTGAATGGTGCGAGACTAGGCTTAGATCCTCTGATTTGGAAACCATGGAGAAGCGGAGAGGAAGGCGATTGGTATGAAGAGATTGTCCCTCTTCTCTTCGGCGAAATGAGCGGGTTTGGAGCCAAGCGGAGGGGATTAAACGAGGGGAAGAGGCGAGCTGGGAGGCGGTGGTGGAAACCTGGCCGCAGAGCGACGGCGGATACGCCGGAGGAGCTCGCCGTCGGCATATGCAGTGACGGCATGTTTTCTCTTTTGCGTTAAATGAGTAAAGTTGGGGGACTTGTGCTTTTAGGACATCTTATTGCAATGGGCTCTTTTTGCTACCTAACGGCCTTTCAGATCATATTTTGATTTTTCTCTTTTTCTTAAGTTTTTTTTCTTTTTTTTGTTTTTGCCTACTAAAATCAAAACAAGAGATTACAAAGTCATTTATAAGATGATAGAAACAAATTGTTACATAGTTATTATACTCATTTACTGAGTATGAGGTAATCATCCTACTACTATTTGATGGGTATGCTTTCTTTACATACATTTTTTAAATCTCTAAATCACATATATCTCATGTCCATTGCTTCTAATCTAGTGATGGTTCTAGACTTCTAGGAAAGCACTTTGATACCAATTAGTCAGTATCAAGACATTTGATGATATAATAACCTTTGCAATAATCTTTATTTGACTCTAACACTTTTTATGTGCCAAAGATGAGAAAGTGGTATAGATGATCACAAACCATTCATTCTGCCACAGTCGACTTGACTCCAATCATACCAACAGACATAAAAATCCAATATCATACTAAAGGCAAGACCGTTGTCACTGTCAAATCTGTAGCGTCTATGTTACTGCTTAAGAGAACTAATGGTTGAGATCTCAAAATGTTATGTGCTAGTGCTACCAATTGTGAAAAGAGTAGTATTAAAGCCGCAAATATAATACCACCACAATCAAAACCACATATAACTCATACACCGCAATGGAATCATGTAAGCATTTAGGAACCAAGATAACTCACCCCAAAGTCGAGAAACCGTAGACAAATATTCCTTAGACTAAACTCAATCCCATACACCATCAAACTACAAAGTCTTCTTAATCTTCTAGTGTAGGATGCTGACGTGAAAATTGAATGAATGAGTGGTCCACTCTGAAGCTTAAATTAAGTTAACACGAGTTATGACGAAAAAGTTATTCTACTTTCAAATCAGGTGATTTCCAACTTACTCGATTTGGACATGTGTCAATTTACCGAAGATTCTAATCAAAATAGGATGAAACAAGTTGTAAAAAAGTACTTGATTTGAAAACATAACTCAATAGAGCATCACTTTAAAGTTAGTTAAGCTAATATGAGTCAAGACGAAAAAATTGCATCACTTTCAAATTAGATGATTCCGTACTTACTCGGTTTGGACATATAGTTGACTATACTATTTTGTATAGCCAACTTTATCCGATTCCTTTTGGTAAACTTAATTTGAGTTTGTATAATGGTTTATGGTGGTTTTTCCTTTTTTAGTTATGGTTATTTTCATTGGTTTATGGTACAAATATGCTTCGATAAATGAAACATTTTCATTCGTAATAGGTATTTAATTAAAAACAAAACCTAATAAGAACCAATCCAAAACCAAACAAAATGTTATATGTACATATATGAATCCACGGTTCATATATATCTCGAAAACCTAGATCTGAAAAGAACCAATCCAAACCCAAACCAATACCTCATTTATCCATGACTAGTTCATATAATGTTTCCAGACGACTTAATTAAGTCGTCCGATAAGTCGTCCAGCTGGGAAGACTTTCCAGACGCCTTATTATAAGTCGTCTAATAAGTCGTCCAGATGGAAGACTTTCCAGACGACTTAATTAAGTCGTCCGATAAGTCGTCCAGCTGGGAAGACTTTCCAGACGCCTTATTATAAGTCGTCTAATAAGTCGTCCAGATGGAAGACTTTCCAGACGACTTAATTAAGTCGTCCGATAAGTCGTCCAGCTGGGAAGACTTTCCAGACGCCTTATTATAAGTCGTCTAATAAGTCGTCCAGATGGAAGACTTTCCAGACGACTTAATTAAGTCGTCCGATAAGTCGTCCAGCTGGGAAGACTTTCCAGACGCCTTATTATAAGTCGTCTAATAAGTCGTCCAGATGGAAGACTTTCCAGACGACTTAATTAAGTCGTCCGATAAGTCGTCCAGCTGGGAAGACTTTCCAGACGCCTTATTATAAGTCGTCTAATAAGTCGTCCAGATGGAAGACTTTCCAGACGACTTAATTAAGTCGTCCGATAAGTCGTCCAGCTGGGAAGACTTTCCAGACGCCTTATTATAAGTCGTCTAATAAGTCGTCCAGATGGAAGACTTTCCAGACGACTTAATTAAGTCGTCCGATAAGTCGTCCAGCTGGGAAGACTTTCCAGACGCCTTATTATAAGTCGTCTAATAAGTCGTCCAGATGGAAGACTTTCCAGACGACTTAATTAAGTCGTCCGATAAGTCGTCCAGCTGGGAAGACTTTCCAGACGCCTTATTATAAGTCGTCTAATAAGTCGTCCAGATGGAAGACTTTCCAGACGACTTAATTAAGTCGTCCGATAAGTCGTCCAGCTGGGAAGACTTTCCAGACGCCTTATTATAAGTCGTCTAATAAGTCGTCCAGATGGAAGACTTTCCAGACGACTTAATTAAGTCGTCCGATAAGTCGTCCAGCTGGGAAGACTTTCCAGACGCCTTATTATAAGTCGTCTAATAAGTCGTCCAGATGGAAGACTTTCCAGACGACTTAATTAAGTCGTCCGATAAGTCGTCCAGCTGGGAAGACTTTCCAGACGCCTTATTATAAGTCGTCTAATAAGTCGTCCAGATGGAAGACTTTCCAGACGACTTAATTAAGTCGTCCGATAAGTCGTCCAGCTGGGAAGACTTTCCAGACGCCTTATTATAAGTCGTCTAATAAGTCGTCCAGATGGAAGACTTTCCAGACGACTTAATTAAGTCGTCCGATAAGTCGTCCAGCTGGGAAGACTTTCCAGACGCCTTATTATAAGTCGTCTAATAAGTCGTCCAGATGGAAGACTTTCCAGACGACTTAATTAAGTCGTCCGATAAGTCGTCCAGCTGGGAAGACTTTCCAGACGCCTTATTATAAGTCGTCTAATAAGTCGTCCAGATGGAAGACTTTCCAGACGACTTAATTAAGTCGTCCGATAAGTCGTCCAGCTGGGAAGACTTTCCAGACGCCTTATTATAAGTCGTCTAATAAGTCGTCCAGATGGAAGACTTTCCAGACGACTTAATTAAGTCGTCCGATAAGTCGTCCAGCTGGGAAGACTTTCCAGACGCCTTATTATAAGTCGTCTAATAAGTCGTCCAGATGGAAGACTTTCCAGACGACTTAATTAAGTCGTCCGATAAGTCGTCCAGCTGGGAAGACTTTCCAGACGCCTTATTATAAGTCGTCTAATAAGTCGTCCAGATGGAAGACTTTCCAGACGACTTAATTAAGTCGTCCGATAAGTCGTCCAGCTGGGAAGACTTTCCAGACGCCTTATTATAAGTCGTCTAATAAGTCGTCCAGATGGAAGACTTTCCAGACGACTTAATTAAGTCGTCCGATAAGTCGTCCAGCTGGGAAGACTTTCCAGACGCCTTATTATAAGTCGTCTAATAAGTCGTCCAGATGGAAGACTTTCCAGACGACTTAATTAAGTCGTCCGATAAGTCGTCCAGCTGGGAAGACTTTCCAGACGCCTTATTATAAGTCGTCTAATAAGTCGTCCAGATGGAAGACTTTCCAGACGACTTAATTAAGTCGTCCGATAAGTCGTCCAGCTGGGAAGACTTTCCAGACGCCTTATTATAAGTCGTCTAATAAGTCGTCCAGATGGAAGACTTTCCAGACGACTTAATTAAGTCGTCCGATAAGTCGTCCAGCTGGGAAGACTTTCCAGACGCCTTATTATAAGTCGTCTAATAAGTCGTCCAGATGGAAGACTTTCCAGACGACTTAATTAAGTCGTCCGATAAGTCGTCCAGCTGGGAAGACTTTCCAGACGCCTTATTATAAGTCGTCTAATAAGTCGTCCAGATGGAAGACTTTCCAGACGACTTAATTAAGTCGTCCGATAAGTCGTCCAGCTGGGAAGACTTTCCAGACGCCTTATTATAAGTCGTCTAATAAGTCGTCCAGATGGAAGACTTTCCAGACGACTTAATTAAGTCGTCCGATAAGTCGTCCAGCTGGGAAGACTTTCCAGACGCCTTATTATAAGTCGTCTAATAAGTCGTCCAGATGGAAGACTTTCCAGACGACTTAATTAAGTCGTCCGATAAGTCGTCCAGCTGGGAAGACTTTCCAGACGCCTTATTATAAGTCGTCTAATAAGTCGTCCAGATGGAAGACTTTCCAGACGACTTAATTAAGTCGTCCGATAAGTCGTCCAGCTGGGAAGACTTTCCAGACGCCTTATTATAAGTCGTCTAATAAGTCGTCCAGATGGAAGACTTTCCAGACGACTTAATTAAGTCGTCCGATAAGTCGTCCAGCTGGGAAGACTTTCCAGACGCCTTATTATAAGTCGTCTAATAAGTCGTCCAGATGGAAGACTTTCCAGACGACTTAATTAAGTCGTCCGATAAGTCGTCCAGCTGGGAAGACTTTCCAGACGCCTTATTATAAGTCGTCTAATAAGTCGTCCAGATGGAAGACTTTCCAGACGACTTAATTAAGTCGTCCGATAAGTCGTCCAGCTGGGAAGACTTTCCAGACGCCTTATTATAAGTCGTCTAATAAGTCGTCCAGATGGAAGACTTTCCAGACGACTTAATTAAGTCGTCCGATAAGTCGTCCAGCTGGGAAGACTTTCCAGACGCCTTATTATAAGTCGTCTAATAAGTCGTCCAGATGGAAGACTTTCCAGACGACTTAATTAAGTCGTCCGATAAGTCGTCCAGCTGGGAAGACTTTCCAGACGCCTTATTATAAGTCGTCTAATAAGTCGTCCAGATGGAAGACTTTCCAGACGACTTAATTAAGTCGTCCGATAAGTCGTCCAGCTGGGAAGACTTTCCAGACGCCTTATTATAAGTCGTCTAATAAGTCGTCCAGATGGAAGACTTTCCAGACGACTTAATTAAGTCGTCCGATAAGTCGTCCAGCTGGGAAGACTTTCCAGACGCCTTATTATAAGTCGTCTAATAAGTCGTCCAGATGGAAGACTTTCCAGACGACTTAATTAAGTCGTCCGATAAGTCGTCCAGCTGGGAAGACTTTCCAGACGCCTTATTATAAGTCGTCTAATAAGTCGTCCAGATGGAAGACTTTCCAGACGACTTATAATAAGTCGTCTGCGCAGTCTTTTGGATTGAAGTAAATACCTGACTCAAGATAGCAGCTTTCATTGATCTGCGGCCTCTGCTGCCCTCGTAAGCCAGTATCGGTGGAGACGGACTGTCTGCTCTGGGACCACCAATACTAGCACCCAATTCCGGCATAGCTGTGTACGTCTAGACCTGAAGAACTTGTATAAACCCATCCACGGTGTAACAGCCAGCAATTTCTTTGTTCCACAAAGAGTCCATCAGCACCTTAAACGCGACTCTCCCCCATGGATAATTCTCAAACCGTTCTAAATCCATCACTAGCCTTGCCAGAGTAGATCGTGTAGCGGTTGAAAACTTTCTCCCTTCAATGAATCCAGTGAAGATGGAGAGGTACGCGAGCCGCTTGCGATCTTCCCTGGACCAATCCCCGCATCTCTTCAGTGCTGCTATTATCTGATCAGTAGTTGGCCCAGCTTCCAGATGAACTCCCAGCATCCCCCAGAAAGAAACCATCTCTGGGGTAACGTCACATTTTGGTGTCTCAAGGTCCTCGATGTACTCGCAGTTTAGACCAGTGAGGTTTTCAAACTCTAACAGTGAAAACCTCAAAGGTTCTGGACCAACGAGAGACCACATCTCATACTTCTTCTTAATGTCCAGCTTGAAACTGAGCATGTAGTGAACCAGCCTTGAAGCCCAACCAAATCCCTGCTCCTTGAACTTGATGAAAACTCCCAAACTCGACTCCTTGAGCTCTTCAAATTCGTCATCAGTAAGAGCTTTCCTAAGAGCAGTATGCAACTTGCTGTTATCCGTATGATACGAAATGCTATTGTGGGCTTCTGGTTCTTCCCCTGATGTGTATAACCTACGGGGGAGTTCTGGAATATCCATCCTTTTTGTCTGCAAAATAATCAAAGACAACAATATAAGTCCAGACGACTTAGTAGACGACTTAAATTACTTACAAGTCTTCCAGTCGCAGAAGGAGTTGGAGTACTCGTCATTGCGGTTATAGATCTGAAAAAATAAACGTGAAACGGTGAGAATGAGTAAATTGATAGAGACAACGTTTTATGTTCATCTTTTCCTCGAGATTGATGACTTAGCGGCGTTAGGGTTTACAGAGAAACGGCGCTAAGGTTTACAGAGAAGAAGCGGCGGCGCTAGGGTTTAGAAGAAGCGGCGGCGCTAGTGTTTAGAACGTTGGTGACCACGGTGGCGAGGGCGACGGTTTGTTCGGAAATAGTGGAATCGGCGGCGCTAGGGTTTAGAGGAATCGGCGCGGCTAGGGTTAGAAGAAGCTGCGGCGACAACGGTGAGAATGAAGTGAGATAGATAGCCGATGTTGAGAACGATGGTTTGTTCGGAAATCGTGGGAATTCGAAATCGCCTTTGAGAGGGAGAACTGTTAGGGTTTCTGAATTTCGCGAAAAATGAAACAAAAAAAATAAAAATCACCTTATATATTGGGTAAATAATCCGGTTAGCTTTAAAATTACATTGGTAAACTTTAAGGTTTGGTCCGGTTTAGACGACTTATTCTGGCTGATAATGTACAACAGACGACTTAATATTTAGTCGTCTGTTTTCAGACGACAAAATATTAAGTCGTCCTAGACCCTAAAATGAACCCCTAAACTAAAATGACTAGATTAACTAACTAACCACGTTATAAAATCAAATTATACTTAAATAGTGTTTACTATACACAGAAATGAACACGCATAAGTAATTTTAAAAATTTTCAAAAACGGTTTTAATGCTTTCCAAAATCTAACCCTAAGAACACATACAATACTACAACATATGTTGATGAAACATAAACTAAAGAATATCATGACTCACTACTTTCACTCATCTATGCTGAAAACAATTGAAATTTGTTATATCTTAATTTATACCTCCTAAGACATATGTTAATTACATAATTCCCATTTTTCACTTATCAAAATATTTTTTACAAAATTTTTAAATTATGTTTAAGACTAACTGTCCAGACGACTTTCAGTTAAGTCGTCTGGACGACTTATTTTCAAGTCGTCTAAACAGACGACTTGCGAGGGGTAGAAACGTAAAAAAAATTCCGTTTTTTTGTTTGGTCACAAGGAGATAATTGTAATTTCAATAGCCTTTTAGGTTACTTTTGCCTTTGACCCAAGTTGGGGTATTGTTTTGGTTTGACTCCAAGTTTTGAGTCACACTTGGCAATTCTCCCATTATATGTTTAACCAACTAAAATATTGATTAACACGATGGATTGGTTTGCCCAACTTACATCCCTAATTTCATCAACACGATGCTAGTTTGATTTTGAATAATTTTTACACGCATAGTTTTAGAAAACTGACTGCATTATAAAACTTGTTCTTTTTTTCAGTATCCAATTAAAAAAATCTCTATCTAGTGAAAGATATTGATACATAAACTAAAATTTGATGTATAAACTAATATGTTCATCTTTTATTTATTAAGTTTGAATTAAATATATTTCGACTTTCTCTTTAACACCTTACATAAACATTTTAATTTTATGATATATTTTTTTCTTCTTCTATATTTTAACTATACTTTATGGCTATTTTCTGAAAAGATTTTTTTTAATGTAAAATATAAAGCATGTTAAAGAATTCTGAAAATATTTTAAATTTTAAACTATATCTCATTTCTAGTTTCTCATGCAAAGGAAAAAAAAAACAATTCTTAAATGTTTAAATACGACTGTGCTTGTTATATAACTCTGAAAATTTTCTAGTATCAACCCAACATAAGTATAACATATATGGTATTAAATAAAAAATGCAAAGTCTCAAAATTCAAAATAAATCAGAATCTAAAGTGTACATACCTTAAAATCCACTAGAATGTGTTGTTTACTCTCTCAATCATAACATTCAAAATTTGAAATCTCATTTCTTAGAACAAAACATATCTAGTATATATTACTTATACTAAAAATACAAATCATATGAAACCAAAAAAACATGATATTTTCTCGTGACATTTTCACAAATTTCGACAAAAGACAAAGTACTAAATGAGAAATAACAACGACAAAAGGAATTTTTTTAAAAAAAACAAAAGGAATAAAAATAACCAACCCCTTTCTCTCTTCCCAGTTCCCACCTTCTCTTTAACACCTCACAGTTTTGCTTTGCTCCAATATCTCACACATTTGGTGAACAAAACAATTATCACTTACTTGCAGTTGTTCACCCTCTCTCTCTCTTATCCCTCTATTGTATGAATACAAATATTTCATAAGCATCTCTCTATCTCTTATCTCTTCTATTCTATGAATCCACAGTTTTCATAAGCATACTCAGAGAAAGAGTAAAACCCAAGAACTCAAAACCATGACTTCCCACAGAAGGGACCTCTCCAATCATTTCATCTTCCATCTTCTTCTTCTTCTCCCTACCCTACTCCAAGCTCTTAACACCGATGGTGTCCTTTTGCTCTCTTTCAAATACACCATCACCAGTGACCCCCTCTCCGTTCTACGAAACTGGAACTACGACGATGAAACACCATGTTCTTGGACAGGTGTTACCTGTACAGAGCTTGGGAGTCCAAACACTCCAGACATGTCTAGAGTCACAAGCTTGGCTCTTCCCAACAAACAGCTTCTGGGTTCTGTCTCTCCAAGCTTGTTTTCAATCCCAAATCTAGGAATCTTGGACCTCTCCAACAATTTCTTCCACGGGTCACTCCCGGATACACTCTCCAACGCTACTCAGCTTCGTGTTCTGTCCCTTGGTAACAACAACGTCTCCGGTCAAGTGCCTGAGAGCATCACCAACGTGGCGACTCTCCAGCTCTTGAATCTCTCAGCTAACGCCATCACCGGTAAAATCCCTCAAGATCTCTCACTTCTCAAGAACCTGACGGTTCTTGATCTCTCCTCAAATCATCTAGACGGATCTCTTCCTCAGGATTTACAAGGAACAAGTCTCCATTACCTCAACTTATCACACAATCAAATATCCGGAGATATCTCTCCAACGTTCGCTCAGAAAGTTCCAGCGAGCATCATTCTCGATCTCTCATTCAACAATCTTACAGGACCAATCCCAAGTACACCACCGATGCTTAACCAAAGGGAAGAGTCTTTTCTCGGTAATCTAGGCTTGTGTGGTCAGCCGTTGAAGACCCCTTGTTTAATCCCTTCCACACTTTCAGACCCACAAAACATATCCGACACTACTTCACCAGCAATAGCGGTAATGCCGAGGTCTTCCTCGCCTCCAACAAACCCTTCACCAGAATCACCACCGAACCAAAGCAAACTAAAACCAACCACAATAGTAGGAATCACAGTTGCTGATATCGCCGGTCTAGCCATCATAGCCATGATCATCCTCTACGTATACCAGCTCAGGAAACGTAGAAGCTACCAAGAGTACAGCACTTTCAAAGTCTTGAAAGACTGTCTGGAGAAAAACGACACTTTATCCGCAAAGAAACAGACCGTTTTCGCCTTGGAGGTCACGAAATCTCCACCTGCTAAACCGGGATGGGGCTCGTGCCTAACCGGAAGGTACGACGAGACGTCCACGGAGAGCAGCGACGTAGAGAACCAGATTCAAGACCGAAAAACAGTTGACGCGTTGAAACGCGACGGTGAAACTCAACTAGTGACCGTCGACGGAGAGACGAAGCTGGAGCTGGAGACTCTACTGAAGGCGTCGGCTTACGTGTTGGGCACGAGCAGAGGAGGCATTGTGTATAAAGCGGTGCTAGAGAACGGCGCGGCGTTTGCGGTGCGGCGGATCGGAGCTGAGAGTTGCACGGCGGTGAAGTTGAAGGAGTTCGAGAGAGAGGTTCAGGGTATCGCTAAGCTTCGACACCCGAATCTCGTTAGAGTTCGTGGGTTTGTTTGGGGGAGCGAAGAGAAGCTTCTCATCTCCGACTACGTCCCCAATGGAAGCTTGCATTGCTCCTCCATCTACTGTAAGTTTACATTAGCTTACTGAATATTTGCTAAAATACGCCCAAATATCAGTTTTTTTTTTTTCTGTCATCAAACCAAATAGTAGCTGTACTTTAGTTGGTAGAGATGGGAGTTCCGGTACCCGGTCTGCTTCGGTGTGGTTAGATTCCATTTGGATAATTTACATATTCTGGCCAGGATTGGGTTTTTGATTCTCTATCCACTAGAATTTGGACTTTTTGGATTTTAAATACTTTATTCCATATATGATTCAAAATTACCTAAGAAATCAAAAAATTAAAACTAAACTTAATAAACATATAATTTAAACTGATATATGACCCGAAAATGAAATTAGGCATTTGAACTAATTATATAGGTTTTAAAATACTATTTTGGATATTCATTTAGATTCGAGTATTTGTTCCGTTCCGATTTGAGGTTCAAGTACGAATTTCCAAATTTTCGAATATTTTTGAATATCTGTTTGGATTTGGATTGGTTTGGATAATAGCGTATATCCAAACTACTATACGTCAAAACTTGTTCGAATATTATAGATCAGATTGGGTTTGGATTCAAATTTCTCAGATCGGGTTTTATTCTGATTTTGGATCTGTTTTCTTTTTTTCCCAGCCTTAATATAGTCCGTTTCCTCTGTCTCACAACATTTCTTTTGATGCGAAAACAGCAAAATCAGGGTCGTCTTCTACATCTTCGCCAAACCCTCTCTCGTTCAAGGCACGGCTCAAGATAGCAAGAGGCATAGCTCGAGGAATCGCCTACATCCATGACAAGAAGCACGTGCATGGCAACATCAAACCCAATAACATCCTCTTTGACTCTGAGTTTGAGCCAATTATTACAGATACAGGCCTTGACCGCCTAATGACTCCAGCCCATCCACTCATCGCTGGCCCAGCATCAGGCTCACAGCACCGTCCACCAGAATGGTCTACAAGCGAGAAACCAAACCCCAGATGGGACGTTTATTCTTTTGGTGTTGTCTTTCTGGAGCTTATCATGGGTCGAGTTTTCTTGGTTGATCGAGACTTTGTTCGAGAATCTGAAGTCGATGAGAAAACTTGGTTCTTGAGGTTGGTCGATGGGACAATCAACAGTGACTTGGCTTACCACGAGGATGAAGTGGTTGCATGCTTTAGGTTAACCTATGGTTGTGTCTCTTCCTTGCCTCAGAAGCGACCGTCCATGAAGGAAGTTGTTCAAGTCCTAGAGAAAATATCTGTTTAGTTGTTTACTTATTCAATGTAAAAGTATAAATTTGGTCCATCTTTAAATTTGTTTGTCACTTTTTTCTCTTTAAAAAATTATATTCTTATTAAGTATTTTGCTTGTTGCTTAACTTTGTTAATTTTAAAATATTTCTGTTTTTTAAGCATGCTTTATTTTCTTAAACTAGCGGTTGAAAATAGTTTTGTTCTTTTATTCTTGTAGATTTCTATTTGGTTGATCAATGTCATTTTCAACTTTGAGCCAGTACTTATAAGCATGCTCTGATTTCTTTATTACAGTATACCACTTCGATTAATATAAGTATTTTGGGACAGTCCCAAAATCAAAAACTGCCAAATTATATTATTATTAATATAACTATTAGTATTTTACTTGTTGCTTAACTTTGTCAATTTTAAAATATTTCTGTTTCTAAGCATGCTTGTTTTCTTAAACTGGCGGTTGAAAATAGTTTTTGTTCTTTTCTTCTTGTAGATTTCTATTTGGTTGATCAATATCATTTTCAAGTTTGAGTCAGTATTAAGCAGCTCTGATTTCCTTATTACAGTATACTGTATACCACTTCGATTAATAGAAGTATTTTGGGACAGTCCCAAAATCAAAAACTGCCAAAAGCAATGTTTTTTTTCCTGTTTTTTTTTTTTTAATTTTGGGTATCCATAAGACGACAAATACTAATTCACAATAAGAACTGTAATCCACGGATAAAATTTTTCCGGATATGTAAATGGACTGAAAACAAAAGTTTATATCCATGTGCATGTCTAAAAGCAATTAGACTTAGTTTTGATGCATCCGATAAACGAACTTGAAACTGTGACATGAATATTTACATTTGATGTTGATTTATATTTTTGGTTAGCTTCTCTGTGCGAAGATGAAGCAATAAGAAACAAGATGGTTGGTTAAGGTCTCAAGACAATGGAGATACCACTACAAGGGACAAGCATGCATGGTGGGTTAAGGTCTCAAGACAATGGAGATGCCACTACAAGGGACAAGCATG
>NC_027756.1:7330490-7344704 GCF_000695525.1 Brassica oleracea var. oleracea
GATTTATGGCAGATGGATGTCAAGAATGCTTTTCTTCAAGGAGAGCTGGAGGATGAGGTTTACATGATGCCACCTCCGGGTATGGAAGACATGGTCAAGCCAGGGAATGTCCTAAGGTTGAAGAAAGCAATCTATGGGTTAAAACAGTCACCAAGGGCTTGGTACCACAAACTGAGTACAACTCTCAATGGAAGAGGGTTTGTAAAGTCAGAAGCTGATCATACACTCTTCACACTCACAAGCAAGCAAGGAATTGTGGTGATTCTTATTTATGTAGATGATATTATCATCACAGGAAGTGACAAGGAAGGTATTATCTCAACCAAAGTCTTTCTTAAGTCTACTTTTGATATTAAAGATTTGGGTGAGCTAAAGTACTTTCTAGGGATAGAAATATGCCGCTCTAAAGAGGGGTTTTTCTTATCTCAAAGGAAGTACACACTTGATCTTTTGAATGAGGCAGGAAAGCTTGGAGCGAGAGTAGCCAAGACTCCACTAGAAGATGGGTATAAGGTGCTGCGTGAGGGGGAGATTGAAGACAAGCCCTATACTGACGTTAAACACTATAGAAGAATTGTAGGAAAGCTGATATACCTCACCATCACCAGGCCTGATGTATGCTTTGCAGTTAACCAAGTAAGCCAGAATATGCAAGCTCCCAAGATACACCATTGGAACATGGTTGAAAGGATCCTAAGATACCTAAGAGAGGCGCCAGGGCAAGGAGTGTGGATGGGATGCAACAAAAATACAGAGATAGTTGGGTATTGTGATGCTGATTGGGCAGGAGACAGAGTGGATAGGAGATCCACTACCGGCTATTGTACATTTATTGGAGGCAATCTTGTCACTTGGAAGAGCAAGAAACAGAAGATAGTGTCATGCTCAAGTGCCGAAGCTGAATATAGGGCGATGAGGAAGCTCACTAGTGAGTTGATTTGGATCAGAAACCTACTTCGAGACTTGGGTATAGAGACATCAACTCCAATCACCATGCATTGTGATAATCAAGCAGCAATACACATAGCTTCCAACAGTGTGTTCCATGAGAGGACTAAACACATTGAGGTGGATTGTCATAAAGTTAGGCAAGCAGTGGAACAAAGGATCATCTTACCCTGCTACACAAGAAGTGAGGATCAACTAGCTGACATCTTTACCAAGGCTGCAAGCACCAAGGTTTGCGAGTTCATACATTCCAAGTTAGGACTCGTAGATTTTTCATCACACTAATCCTCTTAGCCATGAAGTGTTCTACTCTTTTTCCTTGGCTTGGTTTTTATCCCATGAGGTTTTTCCAAGCTAAAGGTTTTAATGAGGGAATGCTTCATGGTTTCCAAGTTTGACCAGTCCATATGGTCAAGCTTGAGAGGGAGTATGAAGATGAAGCAATAAGAAACAAGATGGTTGGTTAAGGTCTCAAGACAATGGAGATGCCACTACAAGGGACAAGCATGTATGGTGGGTTAAAGTCTCAAGACAATGGATTATTAGTTTATCATATCTCATCTACCATTTGTCATACTTGTAACCCCTATATATATGGGATGTTCCCATAAGCAAATCAATCAAGCAAATAAGATTCTCCTTATTTACTCTATCTCTCTCTACTTTCTAGATTAAACATCTCTCTCTTGTTCTTTCACTATGTTCTTCAATTTCTAACACTTTGTTCATCTGATTCAGCGACGGATTTAGGTTCATGGCTTGGTTTCCTTGTATTGTTTATGTCCCACTGGCGTTATTGTTTCTAAAGATCTCTTCCTCTGCTTTCGGTTGTGGAGGCTGCCTCTGGTTAACCTCGTTTTATCTCCAGTTGTCAGTCGCTTGTGATCTATGGCTTCTTGCAACTATGGTCTTCCTCTCTCAGTAAGTGTCCGGTTTGTTTTTGGGGCTTGTGCTTTCTCCTTGCAGTTTGGAGCTCTTGTGATTCATGGATGATCTTCTCTGGTGGTTTTTCCTATGGTTGTGGTACTAGTTTTTTTTTTTTTTAGTTTTCAGAACGTAGTTTGCTTTCTCTTTAGAATTTTTGGAAGAAGTGATAAAGCTTTGTGGAGGACTTGAGTAAAGGTCATAATCTATATTCTTTGTTCTAGTCTTGTTGTTATTGCTTCCGGGATATCCAGTGGCTCCGGGGTTTATCTGGCTTATGTTTTTGTTGTCCTTTGGTTAGTGTCTTTTGTTGCTCATTCCATCTTAGTTTGTGATGGAATACTTATGTTTGAACTTTTTTGTATCATTTGTGATCAATATCAATTCATAAATGACAGCAAAAATAAATTAAGTTAGGCACTAGAAAATGGGAGGGCCAAGAAACAGCTGTTTCCGGAGGAAGTCGCTGATGCCGACAGTGACAAAATTGGTTGGTACCGATACCACAAATAATGATTTCGTTTCAGCAAATATGTAGCAGCTGTATTTTTCTGATAGTTTATGATTGTTTAGAATTTTATTCCGTTCATGCGCTCTTTCTTTTTGAGTAACCTGTATAACTTAATACAATTTTTTTAATAAACATGAAACCCAGATTAATTTGTAAAACTTCTAAAAAATCTGGATATTTTTGGTTTTTCTTGATAAAATTTGTAATTTTTGAACATTTGTCGATAATCATTTCATAAGTCATAACACTATGTTTAAATTGTAATCAGTCCTCTCAAGTGAAATTGAACTAGTGGTTTCGGTAACTCTCAAGTGCCATTAGACCACTATCTACAAATGAAATCTTTTATATTGGCCAGTAAAAATTAAATACTCAACAATAGTAGTTAATAAAATTCGAACCATGGTCTTGGTTTACATAGCAAATATTTGATGAATCTATTCTAATTAAGAGACCAACACAACTTGGTTTTATACGATCATTCTTTAGACCCAAATACTAACAGTTCTGGTGCAATTTACTAAGTAATTCAGCTCTAGTTTAGTAGCCATTTGAATTAAGCTTGAAACTATTACGTTGTTTGTTTTGTTATTATTAGAACCGTACGATTGTTATTCCGTATGTTACAAAAAACAAAATACTTTAAACTACATACAAGCACCATAGTGAGAAAGAAACTCAAAGTCAGGAGATGACATTACTAGTCATTTATCAATTGTTGGTAGTCATTTATGGATGACAAAATCAATTGTTAGGAGTCATTTATCAAATAATAAAAACTGTGGATTCATATTGGGTATCATAACACTACGTTATCCATATAGTAGAAATACATAAATCTATTGCTTTAAATAGGGAAAAACTAAAATGTATCAAAATTGATTCTATTATTATATATATTTTAAAGTTTGAAAAATGATTAGATGTTTTTTCATACCTAATACTAGTATATGTTTAAAACAATAATCGTTGACCAAAAAAACAATAATTAGAAGAACAAATACTTACAAAGTAGTATTATTTTTAGTCTTGATAGTTAATACACCAAAAATAAATAGTATCCAAATTCATTTTATTACTATAAATCTATTTGTTGCTAAAAAATACTATAAATCTTTAATTTTGAAAATAGTTAGAATATCTTCCATACTTAACGTAGATTTTAAACCTTGTTAGAAAAAAACTTATATTGAAAAACTACTATTAAATTTCTAATCTGTGAAAATAAATTTCAATTTATGTACAGAATTGTCGTTGTAAATTTTTATAAGCTTGATCTTTGGACTAAAATTTATAATGCAAAAATTATTCATGACACAATCAAATTTTAAATCTTACTAGATTTGGATCCGTACAACCGTGCGGGTATTAATTTTCATGTTTATATATATTTTACATAGAATATATTTTTTAAGCTACTTATATATTTAAATGTTTATATATAAGTATTTTAAATATAACAATTTGATAGTTTTCATGCTAAGTTATCAAATCATCACATATATTTGGTATTTTTTATTATATATATTTTAAAATTATTTTTTATTCAATTATTATGATCCTGATCCGTAATTCAAAGCGCTAGATTTTCTTTATCAATATTTTTATGTTTATTCATTTAAGATAATAACTATATATATATATATATAATTTTAAGATAAGTTAATTTTATACATGATTATCTAATTTACTAATGTAAACCCGTTCTACCAACATATTATATTTCTAGCATAAATTTTTAATGTTTGTGAAAATAAATATATTAATTTATCAGTTTAAAATAATTTTATCATATTTAGTCAAATACAATGTTTTATTTTAAAATGATAGATATAACTATAAAATAGTAAAATTAGTTACATATAATGTTTATAAAAGATAACTGAGTATATATATATATATTAATGTATAATAACATTAATTTCATTACTAATTACAAAATTAGTGAAAATATTTATATATAATTTTTGATAATTAAGATATTGTTATAATGTTTTTCAACACGTTTGTTAAAAACAATAAATAAATATATTTATATTTTATTTTAAAAGATATCAAATTATATTATGATTTAATTAGTTAAACGGGTTGTCCACCTAAACCAGAGGCTGTTATAGACGCTATAACAAAGCTTCGTAAGAAAATAGCTAGAGAAATCTATAAGGATCGAATTAGACCTCAACGGGGTAGATTGTATATTAGCATTAAGGAAATACATTTAATAAAAAATTTAAATGATGATCCAAATAAAAATATCACACATGAATCAATGTGAGTTTGTTAACCAATCCGAATTTTTAGGAGTCGGTGTTATATTAGGAATGATATATTATTAATCCATATTATTAGTAATAAATGAATGATAACTGATTTCTAGTGAAAGTCCATTTTAAAAAAAAAATCACACATGAATCAAAGTCGTGACTTCTGTTTTAATATATAAGATATATATTAAAATAGAAGTCATGACTTCTTTCATGTGTGATTTTTTATAATTTTGACCATCAATTAGAAATATTATTAAATATATTTTATTAAGATTAATAGTACATAGAATATTTAAAATACTTTAATCATAATATCTTTTAATATCTTTTCATTTTAATTTAAATTCTAACAATTTTTGTTTTAATAGATTTTTACAAGATCTTCATTTTTGAAATTATATTTAAATATTTTCACTAATTTCGAAATTATTTTGAAATATTATTATACATTAATATATTCAGTTATCGTTTATAAAATAAAAAATAAAAATTCTATAATATTTTATCTATTATATAATCATAATTAATCATATTAAAAGAAAATTATTATATTGATCTAAATATAATAAAATTTTATTAAATTTATAAATTTATATATTTCATATATTTTATTTTCGTAGGTATAAAATATTTATGATCAAAAATAAAATCTAATACGTTGATAAGATGAGTTAACATTAGCAAACTATATATTGCATGTATAAAAAATAACATGTATTTCTTTAAAGCTAATAATATAAAATATTTGTAACTACTTTAATCATAATATATTTTTATTTTAAATATAATATATAATATATATTATATTTTAAAAATTCTAATAAATCTGTGTATAAATATTTTAACAATAACTTAATGTATTTTAAGTTATCATTTATAAAATAAAAAATAAATAAATAATATCATATTTTATCTATTTTATAGTCATAATTATGTTAAAATACAATTATTATACTTAAATAAATATAATAAAAGTATATTCAATTGATAAATTTAAAAATTTTGTTTTCATAAATATAAATTATTTATTTTAAAATTAAGATATGATGATAGAACGATTTAAAATTAGTAAAATATATAATACATGTCTAAAAATTAATATATCTTATACTTTTATATATACAATAATAATTATCTTAAATGAATAACCATAAAAAGTATTCGTAAAAAGAAATCTAGTTTCAAAAGACGGATCAGAATTTAACATAAATTAAATACAAAATAATATTCAAATATATTTTCTCATGAATATATTAATTTGTTTAATAACTAAATGTAAATATAAAAAAATAAATATATAATAAGAAGTGACAAATTCATACGGTTTTAAACAATTGATTAATTAAAACATGTAAATTATAAAATTATTGTATTTAAAATAGTTATATAAACATTTAAGTATATGATTCACATTAAAAATATATATCATTTATGCTCTAAAATAATAATTTATGTATAGAAAAATGAAAATAAACATCCGCGTCGAAATCTAGTTTGGACTATATTACAAAATATAAATGAAACAAACAGGCTAAAAAATCCCGTTTTTTATTTTTTATACATTAGATTGTGTACCTTCAACGCAGTTCTTACTTTCTGCCAACATCCGAAGATCTCGATGAATAAATATTTTAGTACTATTTCTTCAAGACTATAGAGTAAACTCATTAAAAGACCATTATTTTACAAATCACTGACACAAAAAGGTGACCGACACCGACAAAACTATGACTTTGGTTTCCCACCATAAGCCTGCTTGCAGATGGAAAATGGTTTCTGCGATGGAGCACACATCTTCGCTTTCCCTGGACATCCCTGCAGACAATTATTCCCCAAACTCCCCATCACTTCCGTCTCCGGTTTAACGAATCTCGCCGGCGCTTTCCCGGTTAAGTAATTCCCGTCGAGGAAAAGCCGTCTCAGCGTCTTGCTCCGTTCGTATTCCGCCGGAATCGCTCCGTGAAGCATGTTGTACCTCAAAGACAACGAAGAAAGTCTCGGGTACGCCGCGAGACTCGCCGGAGCGTTCCCGGCGATTCGGTTAAACCCGAGTTCCACCGCCACGAGGTCGCTTTCTCCTGCGAGCTTCTTCGGAGGAAGGACTTCGATGCCGGTGATGCTGTTGTTCGCTAGATCGACTTGTTGGATAGATTGCAGATTAAAGAACCAAGCTCCGAGTGTTCCGGTGAACGAGTTCTCAGCGAGTTCGACTACTTCAAGCTGAGTCGACTCGGTGAACGACTCTTTTGAGATGGGTCCTGATAAAGAGTTCGCCTTTAGAGCAAGGTCGATGAGGCTCTGCGGGAGCTTTGGGATCGAGCCGGTGAGCTTGTTGTAGCTAAGATCGAGCTGTCTCAGATTCGAGAGCGAGCTAAGTGATTTCGGAAGCGACCCGGTTAGCGAGTTACGCGAGATGTCGATCGACTCGGCTGAGCTGAGCCGAGTTACCGATTCGGGCAAGGACCTAGAGAACGAGTTTGACCGGAGAGTTAGTGTCTGGAGGCTGACGAGGGAGGAGATGGAAGATGGTATTGAGCCGTAGAAGTTGTTGTCGGCGAGATCGAGCGTGAGTAGCTGCGTGAGACCAGAGATTAGCGGCGTGAGACGACCCGTGTACCCGACCGGGTCAAGAGTGAGTTGGGTCACACGTGTGGAGTCGGACGAGCAAGTGATGCCGCACGTGAAATGAGTTCGACGTGGTGTGGCGCATGGGTCGGAGGCAGTAAAGTCCCAGCTTGCGAGACAGGACCATGGAGGGATTGAGTTGGGTTTCACGGCGGCTTTGAAGGCTTTTAAAGCTGACACGTCGGATGGTGATGTCAGTGCATCGGTGGAGATGATGGAAAGGGAGAAGAGGAGAGGAAGAAGGAAGGAAATGGACAAAGTCATTGTTTTGGTTTGAAGTGTTTTGTGTGAATGAATGATGTCAAGTGTTAAAAGAGTGTTGCTATCTTTATATAAAAGCAAGCAATTCTACGTGGTGGAGGTCGGCTTTGCCTTTTGGTCGCCTCTCTCCATACGTACAAGGTTAAGACATAAATCAAATGTTTGAAGAAAGTTAATTAACATGTTGTTAGCCTGAGAAAGTTATTGATTAAGTTTTGGAACTTTTGGTGAACTGTAAAAAATGTCTGAAACTTTTGGTTAACCAAAAAAAGAAATGTTTCAATAATTGTTAGTAGGAATTAATGGTCTAACTACCATATTTTATAATGATAAGGCTAAGTTTGTTGCCACATCCTGTGATTTTCTTAGCAAATAATCTTGTATTAAGAAGATTATGTTCTTGGAGTTGTTATGTTAGCGACAAAGATAGGATGCGACAAACGCCGTCTGACTATGAATATGAATATGAATATGAATACGAATAAAGACACAGTGTTCTTTGGACTAATCCAAAAACGCCTTTGTGCTTATTATTCTATGTTACAACTATATAGTTTATGATCATCACTCATTTTCCATTATTTCTTAACTCAAAAGGAAATGAAAAAAATAATAGTAGAAAATTGGATAAGACCGAAATACTTGGACTTACGAATGATTGGGACATGGCTGGAGGGCACTTACAAAAGCTACTTTCTTGTTTATTTATTTTCAGGTTCCTTAGAAAAAAATCATTTCAAAAAGCTAGCGTTTCCCTCTTTGTTAAGTCTTGCTTTCAGGTTGTTAGGCAACCTCATTGAGAACGATTACACGAGGACTTCAGCTGTGGCCTATCTAAAAATAATAATTAGAAAATGTAATATTCTTCAAAATCAAAATTTATATTATTTAGATGATTTTTTTTTGTTACTGATTAGTCAAAGTTCAAACCAGACAAAGAGTTATTCTGAATAAAACATTTGTCTGACAATGTCTGGTCTAGATGAGATTTAGATGAAGTTGATCTTAAAAATTAAGATAGTTTTAGTTCATTTTCCCGAATTTATTCCTCTAAATTTATAGTTTGTAATATTAACATTTCTTATAAATTTCATTTTCAAGAGAAAATATCTCTTTTTATTTATTTAGTTTGTTTCAAAAAAATCATTCTAAAATTATTCATAAAAATTATATTCATTTCTTAAAAATAATATATATATATATTAAATTAGTACATACATCTCATTCGAGAGATTTCCTCATTCGAGGGTTACAAGTATAATAATGGATGATCACATGATAGGCATGACCAACCTTCTTCCTAGGCCTACATTGGATTGAGATCCCTTTAGCCTCCGAGAGAGAACAAGAAAAGTTTTCCTCCCAACGACTCTATGATGTATCTAGACTTATTTGTGAGTAGTTTTTGGAAACTGTGCCAAGTTCTGGTGAGGGGCTATATCCATATGAAGTGTGATAAGATGGAAACTCTTATCTGCATATGAAGTGTTTAGATCACAAAAAGTGTAAAACGAGCAGGGTTGGAACCCTTATTTTCTAATTATTGAATATTTTAGAGTGTCAGATCTTTGTGGCCTTCTCTTACTTATCTTCCTCTCGAGGATATTCCCCCTTCTTTATAGAGAGAAGCTTATGTGCTTTCCCACAAGTTGGATGTATTCCATTTCGAAAAATACCCTAGAATAGCACTAAAAAATTTTTGGTCACAAATATAGATTCTAATGATCAAAATGACCAAAATGTTTCATTAAAGAGGTAAATATATATTTATACCCCTAGAGTTAACTAATCCAAACCCTAAGGTTTGGAGTTAAATGGTGGAGATTTGTGTTTAAAATTTTATAAAATAAAAAATAAATATTGAAAATTTGAAATAAAAATTTTTAAAAATAGTTTCAAAAAGTATTTTCGAATTACAAAAAGAAAATTTGAAAAAAAAATAAAAAATTTCGATACTTTACTCTATTATGAGACCTCACCCTATGCTAGGGAGCTGGTTTAAGCCATGCCCTTATTTGACTCCAAAGACCGGATACATAGCTCTTCTGAGCGGGTCAAATTCAAATACAATGAGTGTTTAGGGAAAGTAAGAAAGAAAGACATAAAGTGGAATCCGGTAATCCTACTGCTACTAAGACTACTCCGTCTTATTCAAGCGCGGTGTAACGGGGGTTGTCAGCGTAACAGCTAGTGCTCTATATCTGAGCTGAGAAATAGGAACTGCACTTCGACTTTTTTTTTTAAAAAAGTTCGAATTTGAAAACATATAATCTAAAACTATATAATTTTTTTTATATATATCTAGGATATTATGATCATTTTACCTATTAAATGAAACATGTTTCATTTTACCTATTAAATGAAACATTTTGGTTATTTTACTCCTTATGGTCTATTTTTGTGACCAAAACTTGAAAATTATCTATTTAGGAGAATTGTAGCGGTGAACCTTCTATGTCCCAAGCTCGTCTGTTGTGCCATGCGGCTAGCCTTGTTGTATCGGACTTGGCTCCTCCCAGTCATGTAGCGCACATGGATTCCAAATAAAATCCGTCCCAAAAATTGATGCCGGCTCCATGGCTTGAGTCGACTCATATCATGGATGTCGTGCACCAATCTTGAGAAAAGATGGCATCCTGCAACATTTGCTTAGTTTACCTGTAGGATAATTTTTGAATGATTCTTATTAGGAAAAGGAAATATAACGTATTGTTGTAATCTATATATTATACAATATTCTTATTAGATTAGGGTTATGATATCATCCTTGTAGGGCCGTGCTTGAGTTTTCCAAGGTTAGAAGTAGTAAAAAGAAATTAGCCCCAAAAATAGTATTAAGCTGGTTTGAACTCATAACCTTAAGATTTGAAACAGTTTATTCAGCCACTGAACCAACAAAAACTCTTGTCAAATTGGCCCCCAAAATTGCTTATAAATATATTGGCCTCAAGCCCATGCTTGACCGGCTTGCGGTCAGGCCCGGCCCTGCATCCTTGTATAAAATACATGACTTCTTATCACGTTAATAATTATAGATATTAGCATTAAGTAATAATTCTTGGAGAAATTTTATTACAATTTGTGATATGTGTGTATTTGGAGTGAACCCATCGTACCTAGCTCGGTACAACTAGATACCTTTCTATAGCATGTGTGGGCAAAAATCAAACCCGCACAAAGACTGACACTCGTGCTCGTGAACCTAGATAGGCAGAGAAATAACAAACAAGGAAACCCTCTTCTTCCCCTTCATGAAGGGATCAAGCATTCTTTTGGACCGGTTTGCAATGGTGTTCGGTTTGCAATGGTGTTGAGGCTTAGCTGGTTGAACTGGTTCGTGAAGCCTTCAAGTTTGAGTTAGTTGGTCGGTTGGTTGAATAGAACCTCCACGGACTGGTTAAAGATTTTGTGCATGTGTATTGTTCCAAACCGGGTCCTTGGAGCTTGTTTCATGGTTGGGATTTGGGTGGTATGGTCGAAATTGGTTTCGGATCTTATATCATTCTCTCTTTCTTGAGAAAATTTTATCCCAGGGTTTTATTTATTGTTGAGCCGGGTCTGATGAGGTTGTGGAAACACCATTATAGGTCTTGAGAACATAACAGAGAGAATCATTCTTTGTTCAGGTATAAATTAACTTTCTCATCACAAAGCAACTCATTTTTATAGAATTAACGGGGCTAGTTAGAATGTAAAAAACGATTGCAATATACTCACCAATGGTCAATGCTACCTACTGTCTTAAATGACACATAAAGTAACCTCCAGAAAACCTCATTGATAACTAGATGTTTGAATATGATTATAACATGTGCTGTTTATTAGTTGTTTATACCCAAGCAAACCTTGTAGACGTTTTGAACAACTAAATGTTTCTATGCATTGACATATGAAAACATAGTCAACAGTTGTAAACTGTAAAGCGTAACATCTTCCACTGAACATCAATGATGATGATTATTATACAGGAGAACTAAAAGAGAGATAAAATTGCTTAAACAAGATCTACAATTCATCATATAGCTTGAGCCCGTCATCCACAAGATCCTCACAATGCATAACAAAAGGAAAAATCTCCCCCGAGTTTTTTCCCCAGTCAGCTTCACATCCATGAAACGGAGGAGTAAGGTAACAAGGCTCCATCGACGTGGATCGAACACATGGAGGATCAGGAGTTGTAAGATCCCTTGGCTGAAAAAGTAACCATGGCTTTAATCCTCCAATACTATAAGCAACATATCCAAACGTAGACCTTGCACTTGTGACAATCTTATCGGTTAGGCTCAGTAGATATATCTCAGCAAGCGCCTTTTGGTCATGAAGCTTCTTGTCTGTTTGCTGAAACCTTTCTCCACTTGGTTGATTGACTTCAACAACCTCTCCTGTCGAACTTGGTCGCTCCCAAAACATGCTCTTTAAGTTGTCAGAGTACTCAGGATACAAAGATGTTACAAGAACAGCTTTAACTTTTGTGATACTCGATGCATTGACTTGTGGTTCTTCTTGTGAAGCCAACTCAGGCAAGAGTTTCTCTCTTTTTGTACAAACTACGATCTGGTCCATGACGTGTTGGAAATATCCAGCGTTCTTTCTGAAAACCCGTATTTGAATCCCGAGTGTCTCGTCTGCTCTCGATAAGTGAGCGTGGTAGTACCTTGTGACCATACCCCAAACTTGATTGGTCGGGTGAAAAAGATACCGAGACAAAAGGTGGAAGACGGTATCTTTCTGCGGGAACAGCTTCATTAGTTCGGGTCGGAAAGTTGGATTAAACCATAGAGACGGAACAAAGTAGACATTGGCTTGAATAATCAACCAAGGGACTTTGTTGATCAAACCTTGATCCTTTTCGCAGACGAACATCTTATCTTCATCCCTTGAGTCATGGAGGTTATGAAGATATAGATGCTGCGGGATAGAAGTCGAGTTGATGGCGTGATTGTTCAGCATTGTTCCGTAACAACGAGAGTATCCCTTGTCGAACCGGTAAGTACCATTCATCAATGGGAAGTCAAGTGGAAGCAACCAAGAAGTACCCGGAAATGGCTCGCATAAGATATCACTAACATCCTTGCGGTTGTCAACGAGAATGATTCTCTCTGTTAAGAGAGCGTAGAGGAAGGCAGAAGCAATGGTAAGCATTCTGTTTCCAAGCCCGTAACCCGCGATCCACACAATGTATCTGCATTCACCGATGGAGTTGCCTTCTGCATAATTCTCATCACGAACAAGATTCTCTGTTGCTTCCTTGTAAGCTTTTGTGTCTGGACCGCAACGCTTGTGCAGCACCTCGTAGCTTCTAAGCTTAGAGACGAGATATTCGGAAGGCTTGTATGGCGAAGGCTGGCGATACAACGAAGATTTATGATACCTACTGAAGCAAGAACCTTCATCGAAATCGCCGGTTAAAAGTCCTCCCAACAGTTTATCCCTCGGTGTTTCGGATTCCTTTGAAACTGTGGAAAGAAAATGAAAATGTATAAAGTCAGAAGGACGATTCTTAGTTAATATATAAAACACAAAGATGAATATATAGTTCTTTTTTCTTACCGGTGGATATAGCATCAAGAAGTTGGTTCTTGATGTTGTTTGAGGATGATAATAACATTATGGACAAAACTAGTACGCAACTAAAGAGGAATGTTATCAGAATCTTCATTTTCAAACCCAAAGCCTGAAAAATTTACTGGAGATCTGAAATTTGTGATACATGTTGACATTAGTTGGATCGCTTATAATCAGGAGATGATTCAAAAAGTGTTTTATATATAGCGTGATTAGAACTCTTATTGTGATTTGAAGTTGAAGATACAGTATGACTTTGAATATGTTAGCGGCGTGATAGTCAAGTTGTGCATGTGATTATCGACGAAAGTCCGAACGTGACTCATGTAGACATGTCTTGAACTCCGAATTCTTTTATCGTATTAGTCTCTATAAAAACTTAGTTTACCAGTTTAACTTTATAGGGTCAATGAAATGTATTCAAATGAAACATATAATTTTCAATATTCAGTCTTCGATTAGTGAACCACTTGGAGAGAAAAAAAGGTGGAGGAATGTGATATTTCTCTTTGCACAGTTAAAAACTTTTTTTTTTCAAAGTTGCACAGTTAGAAACACTTCTTTAATCTCAATATATAAGATATTGAGTTATTCTTGGATTCACCCCCTATAGGTTCACCAACCAATAGAAAATTGTCATTTTAAATCTAGTATCTTTTAATTAAGGAAACCAAATAACTTACAAATTATATTATTTTTTCAAAATAAAATTTAAAAATAAATAAAAATAATATATAAAAAACGAATTCAAAAAAAAATGTTGTCAACAAAACACTAAACCCTAAACTCTAATACTAAACCCTAAACTCAAATCCCAAACCCTAAATCCTTGGGTAAACCCTAAATTCTTTGGTAAACCCCTAAATCCTTGGAAAAACACTAAACATGTTGTCAATAAAACACTAAACCCTAAACTCTAATCCTAAACCCTAAACCCTTGGAAATACCTTAAATCCTTGGGTAAACCCTAAACCCTTGGGTAAACCCTAAACCCTTAGGTAAACCCTAAACCCTTGGAAAAACACTAAACATTTAGATAAATTCTAAATTATAAATCTTAAACACTAAGCTCTAAATCTTAAAAATAAATATATATTTTTTAATAATCTTTTT